>NW_026116672.1:0-28778 GCF_001640805.2 Lates calcarifer
AGCGTTCTCCAAACGCGGACAACCTCCATTATGCTGCTTTAAATGTCAACCTGCCCAACAGACAAGAAGACAGCAGGACAACATCAAGAGTGAATGTGTGTACTCCAGTGTTAGGCAGTAGAAATGGACGTTTTGATAAAACCAGAACATTTAGAGGCTCACATTCACTGATGGTACACAAGTGACATGAGCTTAGAGGATCAAAGATGTCACAGACTCTTGTTTTTGCCCTAATCTCTGTATGTACTGCTGCTGTATTTGCATTTCATGTCATTAAAGATCAAATAAACGTAATGTATGCCTGGAACATCTTGACCTTGAGACACTGCCATTGTATTCAGTCACCAGTAAAGGGCAATCTATACTTCTACACTGAATTAACACTGTAGGTCCTGCGTAGCTGTGTACCCTACGCCTAAGCCTCACATGCACCTCACCAGCAATGCTACCGCACATCGTGGTGACGCAGACTGCAACAACTGTGATAGGCCTGTGTGGTGGTCTGATCCCGCCTCATAGTGGCCAGACAAGTACAAAAAAGCCACTGTCTTATCTGCCTCATTCAGTTCAATGATCATACACACCACCTCCTGACAAGCATAAGTACTCACAATGGTGTAGACCACTTGCATAGGTTATGGTGGAGACTCTGTGTCAATCCTGGGCAGAAGTACAAACCAAGCCTTACAGTAACTCTGACTTTGTCTTCCTTAAGTGGCTGGTGGGACAGTCCCACATCAATGGTTGTCTGTTGTCCTACTGTCCATATTGAAAACCCGCAGATGTCCAAGTTTGATGACCTCACTGCTGAGCTGACTGCACCATAATGGTGTCGTGCAGAGGGACGCAATCAAGCATTCTTCATAGGCTGTGGATGTATTTCAGAGGGTTTTTCAGTTGTCCATCACACCACACACATCATCATCGGTACAGTGGATTCAGCACTAGTAACACTGGAGCAATGAAAGCTGGTCTCTGCAATTACATGTGGAACCCTGTTGTTCACGTATCATGCAAAGACAATGGACATACACTTACATGCAAGCAATGCAGGACACAGCCTTGCCAGCAGTTTTAAGCTGACTAAGAGTGAGTGGTGGTAACACTAAAAGAAACCTCCCAATGCACCAGCAAAGACAAAAAAAAGAGACTATAAGCTAGCAGTCATGGATGGAAACACTGCATAACTGAAAATACTCAGGAAAATTGACTTTGCAAGTGTTTTGTAAGGAAGGAAATGCACTGTGCACTGTTAGGCCTGAGCGTGAATAACACTGAATGTAAAACACTCTTCAAGGCAACTTTAATCAGTACAGCTGTCTGCACAGGTTGATGTGTCTTGTAAAGGCTTCTGATAAATTTGCACTTTATACACATAACTCTGACTAAAAGCAGTTGATCTGGCTGGACAGGCCATGTGGCTGAACCCACATCCAGTGCAGATGGTGATGGAGGACTGCAGCTGCTGCGGTTGTGCTGCTGACTTGCTTTTTTCTCTAAAAACCAGATCTTGACTCTGCGGTTGACTGCGAATATGTAATGTTTCTTAAGTAGGGGCACGCAGTGTTACTTTGGGTGGGCCAATCAAGGTAAGTCTTGTGTCTAAAGAGTGGAGAAAGGACCAGTGTTCTTTTCATTTCACACGGCAATTTGAACACGATGACATCTCCATTGTTTGTCCTCTCTCTGACATGTTTGTTGTGGGGAAAAATAGGTAAGTTGTGTTTTTGTTACTCAAACTTGGATCTTTTGTGTATGGCCACTCCTCATGGACATGTATAATGTTTTTAATGTACTAATTATGACGAATTATATCACATTACAATAAATCTACGCTTGCTTTGCCTCTCATTTCATTTAAGCTCAGACATCTGTGCCTCAGGAGAGTGGCTTTGGTGTCAACTAAAAGTGGGGACAACTTGACTTTGAAATGTTTCTATGAAGGTGATGTTGCTGCAAGGTATTACTGGTATAAACAAGGTCTGGGACAAAAACCAAGGCTCATCTCTACCTTCTACTTGTACGAAACTAATGGAACTTTTTATAATGAATTCAGGAACAATCCACGCTTCACACTGGACACTAAAAATGGTAAAAATCATTTGCAGATCACAGATTTACGTATTTCAGATTCAGCTACTTACTACTGCATAAGTTGCTTTTTATACACGTTAGAAATTTCAGAGACTGTTATTGTCAGTGTAAAGGGTTCAGGTTTGAACATCCAGGCTTGGGTCCATCAGTTAGAATCTGAGACCATCCAGCCAGGAGGCTCTGTGACTCTCAACTGTACAGTACACACTGGGACCTGTGATGGAGAACACAGTGTTTACTGGTTCAAAAGCTCTGAAGAATCTCATCCAGGACTCATTTACACCCATGGAGACAGGAATGATCAGTGTGAGAGGAAACCCAACACACAAACACACACCTGTGTCTACAACTTGCCAATGAAGAACCTGAATCTTTCTCATGCTGGGACCTACTACTGTGCTGCTGCCTCATGTGGACACATACTGTTTGGAAATGGAACCAAGCTGGATATTGAGGGTGAGTCATTTTATAACTAGTTTCTACATTTGAAAAAGAAAAAAAAAAACTTGCTGAAGGCTCTGTGTCTGATGTCTGCCTCTGTCTGCAGATAAAGCTGACTTGGTGTATTTCTGGCATGGAGTTTCAGCATTCACCACCATCCTCAGTGTTTTACTGGCTTTCTCACTGTGCATGGTGGCTAAGAGAAGCAGCTGCCAATCTACAGGTAGCTGGCATTTTTTACATGTGACAGCTTGTATTGACTGAACATAGCTTATGAATAATAAGATCCTTTCCTGTGTTTCACAGAGTCACAACCGAGATGTACTGCTCCCTACACCACAAACACAAAGGTGAATAATAACTTTAACTGTTGAATTGCCATTCAGACACCTTTTAATTGCACAGTTATAAATAGTCTGGTGCCAGGTGACTTAATTTATACTGATATGTATTTTGTTACCAGGGTTACCAGAATGCAGAACAGCTCTATTACGCTACGTTAAGTGTTAAGCTGAGCAACAGATCAAGACGACAGAGGGATCAAAACCTGGAGTGAATGTGTGTACTACAGCGTAAAGCAGTAAAACCAGACATGTCACATTTTACTTTCTGAGTGAAACAGGAGTTTCCATAATATATATACTCTTTTGTGTCCATGTGGTTTGAAGCAGGATATCTACGCAATGTTGCTTTGTTTTTTGTTTTTTTTTAAATAAACTATGTATCTATAATTATAGGTTTAATGATTTTTGTGATTAGTATATTATACATAACCAGTATATTTGTACTTTTTGTGTTTATCCTAATTGACCTTCAACTACTTCATGCAAACTATGTGTTTTTGTATGAATTTTATGTCATTAATGATCAAATAAACATTAAACTGTTTGAAACAATATGTGTGTGTATTCAGTCTGTTCAATCCAGTGGTAACTCAGGCTTCTTCATAAATTAGTGGCTCATGGTGTCATGTTATCAGAGATTGTGGTTGACCCCACCCCTTCTACTAAGTGAGTGCTGAGACCCAGCTGCATAAAATAGCACAGGAGGGTTTTTCTATTGATCTAAAAACATGAGGCTCTACCAGTTTGCAGTGTTTGAGTGAAGCATGTCTATCTTACTGTTTGGAGTGTTGCAGTGTGGCCTGTGGCTGCGTTGATGGATTAACAACAGGAACAACAACATTTCATCATTCAACTCTGACCCCTACTTGAACTTGATTATTATCATAGAAGGACGATGGTTTGCAGCAATGACACAAAGTTGAACTGATGCAATAAAAACGCATTCAAAGTCACAGTCCACACATGGCACACGCCCTACACCTGTCACAACAGATCACTTACTGATCGACAAGACCTATCACTCTTGGTTAGCAGCAAAAAGTCGCAAGCCACTAGCTAACTTTTTCAATATCAAAATGGCACAAAATGTGATTTCCTGGTCTGTCTGACAAATCATCTTTGTTCAAGTGGACTAATACCAGTATGAATCACATGCATTTCAGGCAATACATTTCGGCTAATGAGAAGCCTATTAACAGCACTGATTCTGCCCCTGATTTTATGGAAGGTTGTAGAAATAGGACATTGCATGCGTCATGGAGGACACAGGCAGAATGATAAAGAGAGAAAAACAAGTGAAACCGCCATCACTCTGACACCTGATGCCTTTTACATACACAGTATTGTAGCTCTCTCAGTGCACAGGACTTTGTGGTTTTTAGCAGGAAGTAAAGGCGTTTGCACTCTCACATAGATACCCTTCAATCCTCAGACCACTTGCAGTGAACATCCAAAAACAGTAAAGTCTTTATCAGATCATATTTAACAATACTGTGGCAGCTAATACTTAGAGTGCTTGACAGACTTGGACCTCCAAAATCTGATCAGTTCATCTTTGAGTCCAAGTGAATGTTTGTGCCAAATTTGTGGGGATTCTCTTATGGTGTTTCTGCGATGTTGTGTTCAAAGTATGGAACAAACAGATGGACAACCCAAAACATTTGAATAACCCTTAATGGTTGTGGGGGGTTGGAGCCAATCCAGGGCTGACACTGGGCGAGAGGTGGGATACACCCTGGGATAGATCACCAGTTTATTATGTTGAGACTTTTAGTTCAAAACCACACACAATTTAAAGGTAAAAAGCCTTTATAAACTGATACTGATTTACTGATGTATCATTTCCACTTGATGTTGGTAGTGAGCCCAGTGAAAGTGACCGGAATTTTGGTTGTGATGACCATAAGAATGACAAAATACATGAGAAAAAAGCTATATGTTAGTCCAGAAACTCTGTCCTGTTTACTCACGGTTTGATACCTTTTATATATTTTGAAACTAAAGCTGAGGTCACAGGGATATTTAAAACACAGCTCGAAAGGAGAGTTAAGTGCTGTATATCAACAAATATTATCAAGTCTATATGAAGACTCCACTGCTCGTTACAGGTGTTCATATTGTATTAGATAGAGTCGTTATTTCTTTTCATTAGTTTTAAGTCTGATGCCAAGACGAGTACCTGTCATGTTCTTAATATATCTCTCACCATGTGAGTCTTCTCAAAAACCAAAACTTGACACTATAAGTTGCTGTGAGCATGTGATCATGTTTCCTACAAAGGACGTACAGCGTCATTTCAGACTGGCCAATCAAAGGCATTCTTGTCTTTGAAGAGTGAAGAACCATCAGTATTTTTTCATTCCTCACAGCAATTTGAACACGATGGCTTCTCCAGTGTTTGCCTTTTATCTTACATGTCTGCTCTTGGGGAAAATGGGTAAGTTGCATTTTTGTGACTCTTCATCTTATATCTCTGAGTGTATGGTCACTCATCATACAGACTGTATCACTTTAAATTAAGTTCACATTGGCTTTGTCTTTCATGTCACTTCAGCTCAGATGGCTCATCTGAAAACGTCCACATCTGTTCATCAAGAGAGACGTTTTGTATCAGCTCATGTTGGCGACAAGGTGGATTTAGAATGTTTGTCTGAAGACAAACTTGCGCCGAGGGTTTACTGGTATAAGCACAGTTTGGGACAGAAACCAAGGCTCATTTCTTCCTCCTATAAATATGATGTGAATAGCACTTTTTATCATGAATTCAACAACAATCCACGCTTCACACTGGATACTAAAAATAGTAAAACTCACTTGATGATCACAGATTTACGTATTTCAGATTCTGCCACTTACTACTGTGTTAAATATTCATATGTGCTAGAATTTTCAGAGATCGTTACTGTCAGTGTAAAGGGTTCAGGTTTGAACATCCAGGCTTGGGTCCATCAGTCAGAATCTGAGACCATCCAGCCAGGAGGCTCTGTGACTCTCAACTGTACAGTACACACTGGGACCTGTGATGGAGAACACAGTGTTTACTGGTTCAAAAGCTCTGAAGAATCTCATCCAGGACTCATTTACACCCATGGAGACAGGAATGATCAGTGTGAGAGGAAACCCAACACACAAACACACACCTGTGTCTACAACTTGCCAATGAAGAACCTGAATCTTTCTCATGCTGGGACCTACTACTGTGCTGTTGCCTCATGTGGACACATACTGTTTGGAAATGGGACCAAGCTGGACATTGAGGGTGAGTCATTTTATAACCAGAGTTTCTACATTTGAAAAAAAAAAAAAAGAAAAAAAAAAAACTTGCTGAAGGCTCTGTGTCTGATGTCTGCCTCTGTCTGCAGATAAAGCTGACTTGGTGTATTTCTGGCATGGAGTTTCAGCATTCACCACCATCCTCAGTGTTTTACTGGCTTTCTCACTGTGCATGGTGGCTAAGAGAAGCAGCTGCCAATCTACAGGTAGCTGGCATTTTTTACATGTGACAGCTTGTATTGACTGAACATAGCTTATGAATAATAAGATCCTTTCCTGTGTTTCACAGAGTCACAACCAAGATGTACTGCTCCCTACACCACAAACACAAAGGTGAATAATAACTTTAACTGTTGAATTGCCATTCAGACACCTTTTAATTGCACAGTTATAAATAGTCTGGTGCCAGGTGACTTAATTTATACTGATATGTATTTTGTTACCAGGGTTACCAGAATGCAGAACAGCTCTATTACGCTACGTTAAGTGTTAAGCTGAGCAACAGATCAAGACGACAGAGGGATCAAACCTGGAGTGAATGTGTGTACTACAGCGTAAAGCAGTAAAACCAGACACGTCACATTTTTACTTTCTGAGTGAAACAGGAGTTTCTTAGTGTCTCCTGCTTTGGTAATATGATGTAGGACATTGTAATGCATCTTAATCCATAATATATATATACTCTTTTGTGTCCATGTGGTCTGAAGTACATAAACTATAAACTATGTATCTAAAAGTGTAAGGTCATTGTAAATACTTCTGAATAAATGATTTTGAGATTTAACCAGTATATTATATATAACCAGTATATTTGGACGTTTGTGTTTATCCTCGTAGATTTTTTTACCACATCATGTAACCTATGCGTTTTTTGTATGAATTTTACGTCACCAATGATCAAATAACTATCATTAAATTTAGTACACTGTCACAGCCCTGGCTGCGACCCCTAGAGTTCCTAGTGTTTCCTGTCTGTGTTCTGTTTTCCCTGGTCTCCTCTCCTGTGTGTGTGTGTGTGTTCTTTGCAGAGGTGGGGAGCAGCTGGTGGAGTTTAGACTTAGTCACACCTGCACAGTATAAGAACCTGGCTCATCCTCCCCTTGCGGTAAAACTTCAGCACCTGTTTTCTAATGAAGATTTTCTAGTGAGCTCCTCAAGCGTTGGCCTTAATTTCTGGTAAATCATGCACTTACCCTGTTTCTCCTGTGCCATAGTTTGCCTGCTCCACCTGCCGGTGCTCAGCCCTCCCACTCTGATTGCTCACCTCTGTCCTGTTAGTTGGACCCTAACCACTCCTCTCCCTGGATCATCGGCATTGGACTGATTCACTCATTCCTTTTTTCCCCTATCCTCTCCCCTACCTCCGTGCCCATTAAAGACTGTTTTGAACTTTCCATTTGCATGTGTGTGTGCCTCTCTGTTTCTGTTCTGGAGTCCAGCCAGACCTCAACCGTGACGGAAACAACATTTGTGTGTGTTCAGTCTGTTCAATCTGGTGGTAACTTCCTCATAAATTAGTGGATCATGGTATCATGTTTATCAGAGATTAATAACAGGAACAACAAGAAATGACACCTCTAACATTTTACATCTGTCTGAAACATTTCATCATTCAAGTCTAACCTCCATTTAAAATTGATTACTATCATAGAGTGAATGATGGTTTTCAGCGAGGCCACAGAATTGAACATACACAGTAAAAACACATTTTAAGTCACGGTCCTCACATGGCAGACGCCCTACACCAGTCACAACATGAAACACACACACCAGAGCTTCACTGTACCACTAATTTGCTTGAAGTGAACTTTAAAAAACTTGAAAATGTATCTGTGTCTAAAATACAGAGCAACTTATAGCCAGATAGCTACATTATTGTACTTAATATTTGACATTGCATTTTCATTAAAAGTGAAATTATATTTAATGGTGAATGCAGTGTAGTTGTTTACTTATGGTAGTGATGACACATGTTGGTGATTCACATCTGAAAACTAAAGCAGGTGATATCAGATATTATCTACACTGATCCTGTGGACAGCTCTCAGTCAGCTGCTAAGCTAATGTTAGCTAATGGTGTAGTTTCTCAGACTGACTGGACGAGCTGCTGCTCAGCCTCGAGTGTCCAGGAAGATTGATTAAGGTGATTAAGATTGTGATGCATATCTGCTAACACTAGCTGCTGGTCAGTACTTTACTGCTATCTAGCTACAGCAGGCAGGGCTGGAAAAGGATGTATATATTCAGTCATATCATTTATTGATTGGCAAGACTCATCACTCTTTTGGTTTTAGTGAACAACATAAAGTCACTAACTTTTTAACAACAAAACGGTACAGAGAGACATTTCCAGGTCTGACAAATCATCTTTGGCCAAGCAAACAAATACCAGTATAAAATACATGCTTATCAGACAACAGTTTCATTTTTACTTTGGCTAATTAAATACACTATGTGTAACGTGTCATGGAGGACACAGGCAGAATGGAGAACAAAGAAAAATAACTGAAAGTCTTTACTCTAAGACTTGTTGCCTTTACATACTTTTAGTATTGTAGCTCTCTCAGTGCAGCAGCCTCTGTGGTTTTTAGCAGGAAGTAAGGGTGTCTGCACTCTCACATAGATACCCCTCAATCCTCAGACCACTTGCAGTGAACATCCAAAAACACTAAAGTCTTTATCAGATCATATTTAACAATACTGTGACAGCTAATACCTCGAGTGCTTGACAGACTTTGACCTTTGACCTTTGAAATTTCTAGGGATTCTCTTATGGTGTTTGAGATGTTACGTTCAAAAAAACAGACAACCCAAAACCTCTGAATAATTTTTGTGGCTCTTATAATGCCTCCAGCCACTGCTGTCGCCGGTGCAGATGCATCATGAAAGCCACAAAAGTAAAGATTGTATTGAGTCCCTCTATCCATCTATTATCTATAACCACTTATCCTTCACGGTCGCGGGGCACTGGAGCCAATCCAGGCTGACACTGGGCAAGAGGCAGGGTACATACTGGACAGACAGCCAGTCTATAATGTCGAGACATAAGAAGAAAAGTTACAAGTCGGTCCAGAAACTCTGTCCCATTTACTCAGGGTTTGATACCTTTTATATATTTTGAAACTAAGTGCTGTATATCAACAAATATTAGCATGTCTATATGAAGACTCCACTGCTCATTATAGGTGTTCATATTACATAAAATAGAATTAATGAAAAAATAAATAAAAGTCTGATGCCAAGACGAGTACCTGTCATGTTCTTAATATATCTCTCACCATGTGAGTCTTCTCAAAAACCAAAACTTGACACTATAAGTTGCTGTGAGCATGTGATCATGTTTCCTACAAAGGACGTACAGCGTCATTTCAGACTGGCCAATCAAAGGCATTCTTGTCTTTGAAGAGTGAAGAACCATCAGTATTTTTTCATTCCTCACAGCAATTTGAACACGATGGCTTCTCCAGTGTTTGCCTTTTATCTTACATGTCTGCTCTTGGGGAAAATGGGTAAGTTGCATTTTTGTGACTCTTCATCTTATATCTCTGAGTGTATGGTCACTCATCATACAGACTGTATCACTTTAAATTAAGTTCACATTGGCTTTGTCTTTCATGTCACTTCAGCTCAGATGGCTCATCTGAAAACGTCCACATCTGTTCATCAAGAGAGACGTTTTGTATCAGCTCATGTTGGCGACAAGGTGGATTTAGAATGTTTGTCTGAAGACAAACTTGCGCCGAGGGTTTACTGGTATAAGCACAGTTTGGGACAGAAACCAAGGCTCATTTCTTCCTCCTATAAATATGATGCGAATAGCACTTTTTATCATGAATTCAACAACAATCCACGCTTCACACTGGATACTAAAAATAGTAAAACTCACTTGATGATCACAGATTTACGTATTTCAGACTCTGCCACTTACTACTGTGTTAAATATTCATATGTGCTAGAATTTTCAGAGATCGTTACTGTCAGTGTAAAGGGTTCAGGTTTGAACATCCAGGCTTTGGTCCATCAGTCAGAATCTGAGACCATCCAGCCAGGAGGCTCTGTGACTCTCAACTGTACAGTACACACTGGGACCTGTGATGGAGAACACAGTGTTTACTGGTTCAAAAGCTCTGAAGAATCTCATCCAGGACTCATTTACACCCATGGAGACAGGAATGATCAGTGTGAGAGGAAACCCAACACACAAACACACACCTGTGTCTACAACTTGCCAATGAAGAATCTGAGTTTTTCTCATGCTGGGACCTACTACTGTGCTGTTGCCTCATGTGGACACATACTGTTTGGAAATGGGACCAAACTGGACATTGAGGGTGAGTCACTTTCTAGCAAAAGTTGTCCAATTTCAGTAGCAGACAGATGGTAGTGTTCCTGTTGAAGGATTTTTCAATTGAGAGTTTTACATATCTGAATTGAGGATCTTGGAATTGAGGGTGTTATATGCTGTACAGACTGCGAAGCCATTTTTTTAAATATAAAGTTGACATGCCTTGCTACAGCCACTTCCTAATCAAAGTTGATATTAAAACATAAAGTGTAATGTTAGCTCTGTTTCTGTCTGGATTTACAGATGAGGTGGACTCTCTTGTCTTGCTGTATTTCTTGAGTGGAGCTTTGACATTCACCACCATCCTGAGTGTTTTACTGGCTTTCTTACTGTGCAAGATTAACAAAAGAAACAGCTGCCAATCTCAAGGTAACTGGCATCTTATATAATTGGCAGCTTGTACTCACTGAATCTGTCTTTTTAACAAAACAACATTTTCTGGGTTTCACCACCAGAGTCCCAAGCAAGATTTTCTGCTCATTCCACAACGAATGTAGAGGTAAATACAGTTTATGACTGCTGGAAAACCAATCAAATACCTTTTACAGCACATTATCTGTTGCAACATTGTAATCTACTTTTTACATGTTTTGTTATCAGCTTTGCCAAGATGAAGACAACCTCCATTATGCTGCTTTAAGTGTTAACCTGCCCAACAGATCAAGAAGACAGAGGGACAACACTGAGAATGATTGTGTGTATTCAAGTGTGAAGCAGTAGAACTTCACGTTTCATTTGCATTGTGTGAGTAAGATGACATTTTTTTTTTTCTCTGAGGTGCAACATTTAGAAAAAGATCTTGAGATAAGCATCTGTTCATAACTTCCTTTTGGTAAGATGTGCTTAACTGATTTTTGTCTGAGTGATTAGAAAACGTGCTTGGTGTTTTTTTCTTGATCAAATTGAAGATTTCACTATTGTTGACTCTTTTTTAGTTGACAAAAGTCATCATGGAGCCAGTTACGATTCACATTAGATTCTCACACCGCTGTTTGTTTGACTAGCCAAGGCGTACTAACTTCATGTAGACAGCAGTGCGCCATGTTACAGTCATTTGGCTGGCTAATTTTTGCAATGTGCCTTAGACTTCCACATGTATTGGCTTAAGCAGCATCTGCCACCAACTACCACCTATTTTACGATTAATGGCAAACCCGCTCTACCAACTGATCAACAGCCACCCCAAACTGAGAGATTTTCCCCCTGTAAAAAACACATCGCTTACACACAGCTTATTACGACCCAGTGGTACATTTTATAGCATAGTGACCCAAAACTACATGTCTGTGTTCAAATGACAAAGACCTCTTCAGTCCTGTGATAAAGTGGGTGTGCCTCACCTCTTGCCCAATGCAAGCTGAGATTGGTTCCTCCCCCCGTGACCCCTAAGGATATGCGGTATACATCATGGATGGACAGATGACAAAGACCTCTGGTGGCTGTAGTAATTATGACATGAGCAAAGGAGGAAGTTGGGTGACATCAAGACCAGTTTGGGGTGGATGGATGGATTGACAAAGTATTTATCACCCTTACCATGTGTCTATTATTATAACCATTGTGAATCGATAGAACTGGATGTTTCATTTGCTTTGTGTAAGATCACAATTTCCTCTGAGGTGTAACATGTTGAAGTAGGTCTTGAGATAAACATCTGTTCATACCTTCCTTGTGGTGAAATGTGCAAACCCATTTTTGTCTCTGTGTGGTTTAAAGGATGTGTCTGGTGTACCTTGCAGACGTCCTCTAACCCCTGTGAGGTACTTTTTTTTAAAAAACCAAAATCTAGATCTTTCCCTAAACCTAACATAGTAGTTTTTGTACCTGAACCTAACCAAACTTTTACCATAGCACTGCCACATCATAAAAGGCTTATTTACTTTGTAACAGCAGAGTAATGTTTCTGTCAGCTGTGTGCACTTAACATTTTGGGGGCATCATTTAGACATCATCTCTGGAGAAGAGGGAGGCCTCTCCACAAGGCGCTGCCTCACAGGAGCTGCAGGAAAAACTTGTGGAGAACAGGGAGGTTTCTCCAAAGATCTCTCTGGACAAGAACAACATGCTGTGACAGAGGGCACAGCCATGTACACACTGGAGATAAAAGTGAATGTCTCAATAAATGAGGAAGTGGAGGCATCTGAGACAGAAAAATAGAGTGCATGTTTCTACTGGGCTCTAATGTTTTCTAAGTGCATGTCACTTTCATTTGCAGTGCCAGTACTTTTACATGGCTCACACACACACACACACACACACACAATGAAAAAAATGGCAATTAAAAATTATATTGCAGGAAAAGGTCAAATCAATCTCCAGCTTGTTGTGGACATGATGAACAATTCCTCATGATGTAATATACTGCTGCTCTATATATATTATACACTGCTGCCCATAAAGTTGAACTTTTTATTCCTATTTATACACATCAGTAATCACCTTTTACCAGGTGCAATGATTACATACTGAGTCCCAATTACCAATTTTGTTTTGAGAAGATATACACTGTATCTATCAAGAATAAATCACATTGTCACAATCATTTCATGAGGTAAAACATATTTTATTCCAACTTTATGGGAAACAGTATATAAATGTTTCCATTTTTCCATTGTAACTTTCTATCATGTCTCTATCGTGTTCTTCCCAAATTTAGTCTCATTTAATGACGTTTGTTGTTGGTGCGAGGCAGTAATTATCTGTTTAAAAGGACTTATAACGATCAAGTTTAATTTTTGATCTCATTTCTTTTTGATGCAACACAAGTTATACACTGATTTCTAAGTGCTTCAAAATCTAACGCTAACATGAGAAACCATTGTGTTCTTCATGTACCTCTCACCTCGTGATTCTGCTCAAGGAACCAAATTACACTGTAGGTGGCAGTGAACTTGTGATCATGTTTCCTATATGTCACTTCAGACTGGCCAATCACACACAGTCTTGTCACTCAAAAGAAGGGAAAAGAACAAGATTCTCTGCACTCAATTTCAGCACAATGACATCTGCACAGTTTGTCCTCTATCTGACATGTTTGTTCTTGGGGAGAATGGGTGAGTTATGATGAGTTTTCTGATTGCAGTTTTAATCTTTTAAAGTATATGGCCATGTGTCATGTGATCATAATGTGCATTTGCTTTTTCTCTCATTTCTCCTCAGGTCAGGTGACTAATCAGAAATTCTCTGTTCATCAAGACACACGTTTTGTATCAGCTAATGTGGGTGAAAGCTTGACTTTACGATGTTTCTATGAAGGGGATGATGTAACAAGGCTTTACTGGTACAAACAAATTCTGGGACAGAAACCAAGGCTCATCTCAACCCTGTATGTCTTTAATAGAAAGGGAAGTTTTCATGATGAATTCAAGAACAATCCACGCTTCACACTGGATACTGGAAAAAGTAAAAATAACTTGAAGATAACAGATCTGCATATTTCAGACTCAGCTACGTACTACTGTGCAACAAGGCTTTCATTAATTATCGAATTTGCAGAAGGAACTATTGTCAATGTAAAGGATTCAGATTTGAACATCCAGGCTTGGGTCCATCAGTCAGAATCTGAGACCATCCAGTCAGGAGGCTCTGTGACTCTCAACTGTATAGTACACACTGGGACCTGTGATGGAGAACACAGTGTTTACTGGTTCAAAAGCTCTGAAGAATCTCATCCAGGACTCATTTACACCCATGGAGACAGGAATGATCAGTGTGAGAGGAAACCCAACACACAAACACAAACCTGTGTCTACAACTTGCCAATGAAGAACCTGAGTCTTTCTCATGCTGGGACCTACTACTGTGCTGTTGCCTCATGTGGACACATACTGTTTGGAAATGGGACTAAGCTGGATATTGAGGGTGAGTCACTTCCATTATATAAACAGTAATTCCTACTCCCTTATCAAACCTACGATGAAAACAGAAAAACATACTAAAAGCTCTGTTTCTGATGTTTGGCACTCTGCAGGTGAGATGGACTCTCTTGTCTTGGTGTATGTCTTGAGTGGAGCTCTGACAGTCACCACCATCCTGGTTATTTTACTGGCTCTCTTAATTTACAAGATGAACAAAACACACAGCTTGAAATCGGGGACAGGTAACAGATACTGCTGATCTTATCTTGTATCTGACAGCTTGTATTTACTGAATTTGGCTTATCATTTAAATTGTTGCTTATGTGTTTCAAAACCAGAGTCGCAAGCAAGATCTTTATTCCCCTCCACAGCAGAAGCAGAGGTAAATTTAATTTGTTTAGATTAGCTATTAAAATTATTATTCAATCCCCTTGTTATTTGGGACATTCATCTGCGTGTACCTGGGGTGTGTCTGGGTCTTGAAATTACCTGGTGAATATGCACTGCATCTTTTTTTTTTTTTTTTTTTACTGGTTTTCACTTGTTTTTCTAGAAATTGTTCTGATTCTTATTAGGATCCATATTGTGATCTGCTTTTCCATATTTTGCTACCAGGGTTACCAAGACGCACACAACCTCCATTATGCTGCTTTAAGTATTGACCTGCCCAACAGATCAAGAAGACAGAGGAACAACACCAAAGATGAATGTGTGTACTCCAGTGTTAGGCAGTAGAATGTTACCTTTTTACTTTGTGAATAAGATGGCACATTCTTGGAATCTCTTTCAGTGTGCAATGTACATTTATATGTAGATCTTAAAATAAATAATATTAATATTATATCTTAATATTTTTGCTGTGTAGAGTTTCAAATATAGATATGTGTCCAAGAGCAGCTGATGAAAGAAAAAAATAATATGGACTCAAAAATGCCATCTACTTTTTGTCTCTGGGAATGTCAGTATAAAATTTAAGCCAAGCAGTTTCTATCACATCACACTGATGATCACAGCCACATGTCTACCTGTATCAAAAATAAAAATGCCAGACTTGAGATGAAAGACAGAAGACGTTGTGTTCAGTTCCCCAGTGTTTTGGATGGAGACACTGGGGGAGAACAGTTGCAAACACATGATCCTGAGAGTTATTAGTGGACACAATTCTTCTGTGTGAAATGTTTTCAACATGACGGCATCCAACACTGATTTACACTGCAATAGTGATATTGTAGAATACTTAAGAAGTGACAAATTTGATGTGCATGTGAACATGGAGGTTTTTGTGGATCTTTTGCGACAGTCTGGTTCTGACAGTGCACATCATTCGTCCAATGAAAGATCACAGGTATAACAGATACCTGCTGCTTTCAGATGGCTGTAAAGAGAGTCACCAGTGTCTATTTTGTATGTGTGTGTCTATGTGACCAAAATATTATGGAACAAAAATGCACTGAGCAGGTAGTGGATCATGACAGGCACACTCTCTCTCGGCACCAGGATTTCCTCACACTGTGCCACATGGTGAGTAATTGTAGTCGAAGAAATAACCTCAGTACTCCACAGAAAATACAAGTTCACTGGTGTAGTGCTGTGAGAACCATGACAGAAACAAATGGTATTTGGTCTTCTATGTGCACTGTGTGTCAAATAATAAAGCAGATCTAGTCATTGAATACTCGTGTGCTTTTGTTCTGCAAATGGTATCTCTGACACTGTCATGCTTTATGGGTTATACTACTGTGTGAACTGAAGAAAGAATGTGACAGAACTCATCCATGTCCATTACCATATCAGAGAAAGATCCCAGAAATAGAATTAAAGATAATAATAATCCAGCACATGTGACTTGCTTATGGGGATTAATAAGCCTCAGATCCTGCTCTGGGAGCCCCAGCAGGAAAGAACTGAAAATGTTTTGTGAAATGAATCTGTAGAGCTAAAGCTCAAACAGTGTTGTCTGGAGCATATACTGAAGCCCTGTCTGCTATCATTATCTGGTGGACAACACTTTGCCTGTGCATGGTAAACAGTACAGGGTCTATAACCCAAATGTGCTGGTTTGAAAGGATTCATCCATTTTGCGGAGGAATTCACAAGAGCCATGGTCTGTGACAGGACTATAACCTATCCAGATGATTAAGTATTTGCTTGGCTATAACAGCAAGCTGACACAGCAACACTATATGCTAGCTAGTTAACTTTGTATATTTTGCAAAGCTTGAGATCCACCACTCATGTTTACAGTGACCCTCTACAACAGCAAATTAGTAAATTACGCATTTTAGCGTAAGTTTTACAGTCTTCAGAAATATTAAATGAACTATGTAGCGCAGAACTGTTGCTGGTGGGACTGTTTGTGTTCAGACCACAGATTTCCCCCATTGTTTTATTAGATCCCTTTTCAGGTGTGACTATTTCTAAATCACTGAAGGAGAATCATTTTTAGTGACTGTTCTTACAGCATTTATAAAAAGTAATTTTTGCATCATGATATACCATTATAAGTTAGTTTACCATCTAGTCTAAGGGTGTATATATGGCCTTTGGATATGATTATTAATATATGGGCTCTGAATATGATTTTTTTTTTCAAGAAAGAAAACATAGCCAGCATTAGCAATAACAGCTGGCTATAGAGTGATAGCGGTCTAGAAGCTCAGCAGCAAACGTAATTCCTTTACTCACTGAGAGCTGTCACCAGGAGTGGAGAGCAGCAGTAATGTTAACTTTTTTGTTTCTATTTCACTTTTCTTCTTCTAACAGCTAGCCCTGGCCCATTCGGTCTCATAATACTACTTTGCAATAGCGAGTCACTTTAGAGTCATGACAACATGACAGGATGATGAAGTAGCGCTGCCCAGAGTGCATAATAAAACCTTGTCTTGTAAACACAACAATGTCTGAAGCTCTTGGGAAGGACCATTGTTAATGCTAATGTTGGCTATGTAGTAATAGCTAAAATGTACATATATAGCACCTTTAAGGAAGTAGCTGAATTCCTCACTCAGAGTCTACTCCTTGGTATATAATATGGTCTAATGGTATAATAACTTATGAAAAAAGTGGTTGTTATTCCATTCACAGATAATTAAAACAGTTTTGTGTATCATCAAATGTTAACAATATATCACTGTTGATTATAATTGGGCCTGTCTATGCTACAGTCACTCTGAAACCAGTTAGCACTGTGGTTCTTGGCAGGATGTAAGGGTATGTGAACTCTCCCATACTGTAGATTCTCTTTAAGACAAAGACCACTTAAACATCCCAAAACTGTTTCTTTTTCAGATAATGTGTGCTGAAACAGTAATAAGGGAAACTGGTAACAAACATTGACAATGCACTCAATTCTTTTTGTGTAAAACTGCTTTTTATATAATGTCAAAATACTCAAATTTCTTTATAGTATAATTTATTTATCTGCTTGGCATAGTCAAGTCCATTTGTAAAGGTCAGAACTGATACTAGTAATAATACTGAATACATAATAATATTAATAAGATAATTATGTTTCATAGAATATGTAAAAGCAAGATAAGAAGCTGTTATGTTTTTCTTATATCAATTTGATTCTACTCAAGCAACAAATTGACACTGTAGGTGGCAGCGAACATGTGATCATGCTTCCTATATGGGACATGCTGTAGAGTGTCACCTCTGACTGGCCAATCAAATAAAGTCCTGTCTCTTTAGAGTGGGCAGAGTAACGACCTGTCTTTCATTTGACATGGTAGTTTGAGCACGATGACACCTGCACAGTTTGTCCTCTATGTGATGTGCTTGTTCTCATCACACTGAGACCTGTGATGGAGAACACAGTGTTTACTGGTTCAAAAGCTCTGAAGAATCTCATCCAGGACTCATTTACACCCATGGAGACAGGAATGATCAGTGTGAGAGGAAACCCAACACACAAACACACACCTGTGTCTACGACTTGCCAATGAAGAACCTGAATCTTTCTCATGCTGGGACCTACTACTGTGCTGTTGCCTCATGTGGACACATACTGTTTGGAAATGGGACCAAGCTGGACATTGAGGGTGAGTCACTTTAAACAAGAGGTCGTCTAATATGATGATCTGTGATAGGTACATCTTGTCTTAGATGAGTACAGGGGAAGAAAAGCTTAAAGTTCTATAATGTCTTCTAACTTCTGGATTTGCAGATGAGGTGGAATCTCTTGTATTGGTGTATGTCTTGAGTGGAGCTCTGACGTTCACTACTATCTTCAGTGTGTTATCAGCTTTCTTAGCATTCAAACTGAACAAGAGAAACCGTCAACAATCTACAGGTAAGATTGCATCTTACCGCTCTTATTTAGAAAGAATGTCCTTTAGATGATAACTTTTTCCTGTTTTTTCCAAAACAGAACCTCAAGTAAGATTTTCTTCAAATTCAGAGGTAAGTTGTAAGTTATGATTGACACACGTTAATAGCACGCTTCATGTCTGTCAGGTCTACTACTCTCCACTGTAGTATTTTTTCTTTCAAAGTAACTGATGTTTGCATGATTTTAGCTGAGAATTAATTATTTTTGTGATCAAACTGTATGTCTATGTAAATAAGTGTTTTCTATTTCATCCTATATCCTATATGTAAGTTTAACAGCTGTTTACTTACCAGTGTAGAGGAAACATTGCGAATTCAGCATCCAACGTTTGTGTCTTTATTCACCAAGAGCTGTCCCTACTTCTATTTCCATCACTTATTTCTATCACTTCTTTTCCTATAATGAAGTTAGCATGCTAACTAGCTAGCCTAGGCCTGTCTGTCATCTCGTAACACTAGTTTGCAAGTTAAAGTTGCGTCCACTCTGCCGTCAGTCCATCATGAGGGGATGCTGACCATAGCTATTTAACTTCTGGTCCACAGGTTCTCTGCCTCTAAGTTCTCCTGGTTTTCTTAAACCAGAATCTCTTCCTACTGGTTGTGAACAAACAAGGTGTTGGCTCTGACTCCTTTGCTTGTGCTGTGAACACTGATGAAGTTTAAGTGGTGTCTGTTGTGATTACTCCACAGGCAAACCCATCAAAACATGTTTTTCCACTTCCAGTACACTTTTATGGGCTTGTGAAAACAGTTGAGGATTTCCTCTTACCAGATCTAAGAGCTACTTGAAATGAACTGCCATCTACAGGCAAAAATTATGTCTTTAGCCATGCTAACAGAACAGCTCTGTGGCAATGTTGGTCAGTCTGTCAGTCCATCACTTTGGTCCAGACTCAAAAATCTCAAGAGAAGATGGTTAGACTGCCATGAAATTTTACAAACAGACACGGTCCTCAAAGGTTGAAACCACCTGACTACAGCCTGTCTAGCACCACCAGCAGGTCAAAGTGTTCACTGATACAGTTAAGTACAGCCACTTATTGTCTTGTTGATTTCTTGTGTGTGTGTGTGTGTGTGTGTGTATGTTAAGTTCGAATTGGTCATTAGCATGCTAAAATGCTAAACCAAGATAGTGAACATGCAAACTATGATTAGTTAATTGCCAAAGGTGTAACATGACCAGGTATGTTGTTTTTACTGTTAACATTACAGAGAAACTACACAGTGATTAAAAAAAATAACTGCTTAAGACTGTAACCACACAACCTACAGGTTGTTAATTGCAATAAATAATAAATAAAGTTGCAATAAATCTAAAGCTAATTCAAAGATGACGAGTCTTTATGTTCTTCATATATCTCTCACCATGTAATTCTTCTCAGAAACTAAACTTGACACCATGGGTGGCAATGAACATGTGACCAAGTTTCCAAATTAGGACATACAGTGTCACTTCAGACTGGCCAATCAAACACAGTCCTGTCTATGAAAAGTAAAGACAAGTTCAAGATTCTTTCCACTCAGCACGATGACATCTGCACAGTTTGTCCTCTATCTTACGTGTTTGTTCTTGGGGAAAATGGGTGAGTTGTGTTCTTCTGATTGCAGTTTGAATCTTTTAAAGTGTATGGTCATGTTTTCATGTGATCAAAATGTGCATTCGCTTTCATTTAATTTCAGCCCAAATGACTGAGGTGAAATTCTCTTCATCTGTTCGTCAAGATACACGTTTTATATCAGTTAAAACTGGAGACAACTTGACTTTGCACTGTTTCCGTGAAGATGATGTTGCTTCAAGGTATTACTGGTATAAACAGACTCTGGGCCAAAAACTAAGACTCATCTCTTCCTTCTACAAGTTTGACAAAAATGGAACTTTTCATGATGAATTCAAGAAAGACACACGCCTCACACTGGATACTGGAGTCGGTAAAAATCATTTGAAGATAACAGATCTGCATATTTCAGACTCAGCCACTTACTACTGTGCAAGTAGTTATTCATACAAGTTTGTATTTGCAGAGGGCACTACTGTCAGTGTAAAGGATTTAGGTTTGAACATCCAGGCTTTGGTCCATCAGTCAGAATCTGAGACCATCCAGCCAGGAGGCTCTGTGACTCTCAACTGTATAGTACACACTGAGACCTGTGATGGAGAACACAGTGTTTACTGGTTCAAAAGCTCTGAAGAATCTCATCCAGGACTCATTTACACCCATGGAGACAGGAATGATCAGTGTGAGAGGAAACACAACACACAAACACACACCTGTGTCTACAACTTGCCAATGAAAAACCTGAGTCTTTCTCATGCTGGGACCTACTACTGTGCTGTTGCCTCATGTGGACACATACTGTTTGGATATGGCACCAAGCTGGACATTGAGGGTGAGTCACTTTCTAGCAGATGTTGTCATGTCTTTTTCAGTTGTAATATTCAACATTAAAACTAACAGCTAAGACCTGTAATATCTCCTGGTATCTCACTCACTACAGTTGAAGGAGGCTCTCTTGTCTTGGTGTATTTCTTGAGTGGAGCTTTGGCATTTACCACCATCCTGAGTGTTTTACTGACTTTCTTAATATGTTTCATCAACAAGAGAGACAGCTGCAAATGTGCAGGTAGTGTAGCTGCTAATTTTTTTTATCGCTCATAGTGTATACTCACTCAGCACAGCATTACAGCTAGAACACTTCTGAATCTTTTTCAGAGTCTCATGCAAGATCACCAGCCCCCTCTACAATGAATACAGAGGTATTTTTGTTCACCATTCAACACTATTCAAACATTTAAAAAGTGCAACTTATTAAAAACCCTTTTTACCTACTTCAGTTACTAAATGGGGATTTTCTGGTTTGTATTTTATTATCAGGCTCAGGAAAATGAAGAAAACATCCATTACGCAGCTTTAAGGGAACACAGGGTCGACAGGTCTAGAAGACAGAGGAACAACACCGAGGCTGACTGCGTGTACTCAAGAATAAAGCTGTAGAGCTGTTTCTTTGTAACAAGACACACCTTTTATCCGTGTTTCTAAGCAGCCTTAAAAGACACTGAGGTTGTGATATCAATATTTTCTACTTGTGACTATGCTTCTTTAGATATAATTTACTGTTTTTGTTGAATCATGTTAAACTTTGTCACTGGGGCAGAAAAATCAAGAGTCTGACACAAACGGTGACTGTGTTTGATAAAAGAAGAGAGGAAACAGAGGAAGAGAGAGTAGTATGACAGAGAAAGCTACAGTATGATATGGTATAAGGTATGACAGATAAAGCAGGTACAGCACTACAAAATCATAAATCTTAAGGAAACTGACAGCCAAGACAAACAACGTTTTCAGAGTCACCTGCCTATAGACATATCAACTAAATAGGATAAGAGCTTATACATAAGAGCTTTTCTGCCTGCTCTGTTCAATGGATTGAAGCAGGCGGGGCTCAGTTGGAAAAAAAATATGTATCTGTGCATTAATCTGAATTTTGCAATATCTGAATCAGAGTCTGACAGTAGTTGTTGGGTTGTTTGCTCATACTGTCAGGACACTGTTGATCAAATGTGATCAAACCACTCCCACAAAATCCTGATGAAACAGATCAGCTGTTTGTGTGTGCTAAACTCCTCATGATAACACCTAAGGATATAATCTTCTGAATTCTAACTTTGATAGTTGCTTATAAATGTTACATCCTATAGAGATGATGGGCTTTATATACGGTGTGATAACTTTGCATAGTTTGAATTTTGTGCAGTAGTAATAAATATGGGTGAAGTATGAGCAAAACCTTCTGCCTGTGAGCCTTACTTTATTTACCAGGTTTTACATAAAACCCTCAGGCAGGTAATGAGTTCATTTCATCTACTGTATGTGCTGAGAAGAGATGAGGTGCACCCCCACCCTTCCAGCCAGTGACTATGACCTCAACTCTGTGTCACTTTAAAAAACGTATCTTGCTGTTATTCTTGCCATTGTGGTGGAAGTGACTTCAGTTGATACAATACAATGTGAAAGAAAAATCAAAACTGACTACAGCCATGCTAGCAGCTGTGTACTTAAGGCCAACTGGTGTGCTGCTAACACTGGCAGCTAACATGCTAACAGTGAAAATGTTTAACAGGTATAATGATGACCACTGTCTCCATCTTAGTGTAGCGTTTTAGACAAATCACCTGTTTGTCACACAACAAACAGAACACCTGAGGTAGAGAAGTACATTTTCCTCTGTGTGATAAAAAGCACTGCAGCTGTTTCTAACTCAGTGTTTGAGGCAGGAAATGAAGGGAATGCCAGTAATGTAATGTCTGTAGTTTAACCTATATAGAGCTGGTTAGACCTAACTGACTGACACAATTAACATTGACTAAGTTTTAACCTCCATTATGAAATGCACATCAAAAATATTTGAGATTCAGTTTTGGTTTTTTTTTTAAAGACAGCAGCCCTAACAAAAACAACAAAGTGAGTTTGGTTCATCAGTGAAATAGCCACGAGGGCACAGTGTTACAGTGAGAATGTCTATAGTTATTCATATATTCGTAGTTTTTAAAACTACTGCTATTGTTGACAAAGTTGAGGAGCCTTGATGTTCTTTATATACTTCTCCTCATGCAAAGTTTCTCATGAAAGAAACATGACACTAGGCGGCAGTGAACATGTGACCACGTTTCCTTCAGTATGAAGGACGTACATAGTTACTTCTGGTTAGCCAATCAAACACAGTCTTGTCTGTGAAGAGAGTGAAAAGTATCAAGACTCTTCACTCAACACAGCAACCTGAGCACCATGACGCCTGCACAGTTTGTCTTTTATCTGATTATCTGTTTGTTCTTGAGGGAAATGGGTGAGTTGTGTCTTTGTGACTCCAGTTTCTCTTTAAAAAAAAAAACAAAAAACGCACAGTGCCCTTTCACTTCTAATAATTTCAGAATGAAATGTGTTTAAGTTCTATCACATAGAGGTAAATGTGCATCATTTTTTGTTCTTTGTTAGGTGGTAAATGCTGTCTTGCTAATTGTTGCCATGCCATGTTACTAGGCAGGATGTTGCTAAATTATCATGCCTGCATTTAGTCAATACAGCATCAATGGATGATCACTCCATTGTCAAAAGAGCAACCCTGAACTATTCTCTGCTGTGCATATCAAGGTCCTTCATTCTTCAGTGACTTCAGAGGTGAGAAGAGTCTTTAAGTGCTTCAGATATCTCTCGCCATGTGCTTCTTCTTATAGAAAAGAATCAACATCCATTGGTAGTAGTGAACATGTGATCAGTTTTGTCTTTGTTGCCCAATCAGCACAAGTCTTATCTCTGAAGAGTAAAGAATGTAACGGGTCTGTGTCATTCAACACGACAATTTCAACATGATGACATCTCCAAAGTTTTTTTTCTGTCTGACTTGTTTGTTCTTAGGAAAACTGGGTGAGTTGTGCTTTTTTTTTTTAACCAATTTGTTATAGTGTTTAGTCAGTTCTAACAGGAGGGTTTCTTTCTCTGATTACGAACAAAGTTCTGTCGCATAAAATTAATTGCAAATTTGCTTTTCACTTCAGCTCTGATGAGCAATTTCATCCAGTCCACAACTGTTCATCAAGACACTGCATTTATATCAGCTAATGTTGGAGACAACTTGACTTTGAGATGTTTCTATGACAGTGATGCTGTAAAGTATTACTGGTATAAACAAACACTCGGACAGAAGCTACAACCTATCTCTAATGCCTATAAGTTTGATAAAAGTGCAATTTTCATGATGAATTCAAGGACAATCCACGCTTCACACTGGAAACCAATGCTGGTATGAATCACCTAAAAATCTCAGATGTACAACCTTCAGACTCAGCCACTTACTACTGTGCAAGAGATTATTTATTTATGTTTGAATTTGCGGAAGGAACTATTGTCAGTGTAAAGGGTTCAGGTTTGAACATCCAGGCTTTGGTCCATCAGTCAGAATCTGAGACCATCCAGCCAGGAGGCTCTGTGACTCTCAACTGTACAGTACACACTGGGACCTGTGATGGAGAACACAGTGTTTACTGGTTCAAAAGCTCTGAAGAATCTCATCCAGGACTCATTTACACCCATGGAGACAGGAATGATCAGTGTGAGAGGAAACCCAACACACAAACACACACCTGTGTCTACAACTTGCCAATGAAGAACCTGAATCTTTCTCATGCTGGGACCTACTACTGTGCTGTTGCCTCATGTGGACACATACTGTTTGGAAATGGAACCAAGCTGGACATTGAAGGTGAGTCACTTTATAGCATAATTCTTCTTTTTAGAAGTATATTATTCCCACTTTAAACTTAGGATGAACACTGCTAAAAGCTCTGTAATGTCCTCTGGTGTCTGATTTTGTAGATGAAGACTCTCCTGTCTCTGTGCATTTCCTGGGGGAGCTGTCACATTTACCACCATTCTAAGTGTTTTACTGGCTTTCTCAGTGTGTGTGATAAACAACGGAAGAAGCTGCCTTTGTACAGGTAACTGGTATTTTCTGTGGAGTATATTGTGTTGTTGAAACTGACATGATAAAAAGGAGGGTTTCCTTCTGTTTTTCAGAGTCTTCTGCAAGATTTTCTGATCCCTCCGAACTCAACACAGAGGTACTTTCTTCTTAGATCAAAATAATATATCACAGTTTTTTTTAGCAATACATTTTTTGAGTTTTTCATTTCCGTCATGGATTGCATTGTAATTCACCCCTGTTCCTTACCAGGACTCCCAAAATGAAGACAATCTCTATTACAATGTTGTAAGGGAGAACAAGATCAACAGGAGAAGACGACAGAAGGACGACACCTGCAGTGAATGTGTGTACTTCAGTGTGAGGCAGTAGAGCTGAGCAATGTTCATCTTTTATCTCTGTGTGACAGAACGTGACCTAATGTTGACTCTTTCAAAATGTAACGTGGATGTTGTAAAGTTTGTAAACATGATTTCACTTAAATATGATGAAGTCCAGCTTTCCAATAAACTCATCAAACAAGCTACAACACATGAAATGCAATGAACTATGAACTGCCATTCAAACAAAGATCTACAGCCTGTGAAAGCAAAACCTGTGCCACTGATGGTCCAGTCATAAAGTCATCAGAAACAGGCCATTCCTATTAGTAGTGCTGATTGTGCGTCACAAAGAAAGAGCTATCAGCATCGGTTTAATGCTTACATGTGGTCAGCAGTGTAAAGATCAAATCTCTGTATGGGTTTATGAGGACTGGTGATGTTTTATTTAAAGATGATCTGTAACATTTTTGTCTTTGTATATATGTGAGTTCATCTCATTTTACAGTAGATCAGAATAAATTCTTTCTGCTTATCTTTGAGTGCAACTTTAATCAGCACAAATTACATGATGTTATATGGCAAGCAACTTGTGTCACTTACTTTCAGCATGAGAATTTGTGTGTGTGTGTGTGTGTGTGTGTGTGTGTGTGTTCCCACAAACCACAAAATGTTTTCTGCTAGTGTGGTGGACTGTTCTCATGAATGCTCATGAAAGATTTTAAAAACACACACATACAAACAAACCAGTGATAGGGAGTTTCAAAGGATCAGTTTTCAGAGAGATCAAGGAGGAAGACTTAATATTCAGTTTAGATTAGAGGAAAAACAAAGGTGCTTTTGGATCAAACACTGCAGAGGCTGGAAGGTCTCGTACAACAAATTAGTCTTGGACATCAGGAGTTAATTAGTCAGAGCTTTATGGCTTTAATCCTTCAGATTTGTGTCCTGATTTAGGTGTAGACGTAGGTTTTCTGTGGAGGCTACAGGAAGTATTCAGATCTAATCTGCTGTGACTGTGTTGTCTTGTAGATGCATTTTTTTTTAAATGTTCAGAACAAGCATACAACTAGAATTACTGCTTTTTGATTGCATGCCTCCAATCAACCAGTCCAGTTACAGTAAGCATGGTCACACTCTTCCGTGTTAAAAGTGTTGCAAAACATTATAATGGTTACAGTGCTAACAGTGAAATAACCTTTGACCTTTTGGACATATGTTATTACTTGTCGTGTTGTCCAATTAGACATTTGTGTTAAAGTTTGTCATTATTAGTTAAGAATTCTTGAGTTATGCCAAATGGTTTTTGAGGTACACTGACCTTGACCTTTGACCTTTGACCACCAAATTCTAATCAGTTCATCCTGTAGTGCAAGTGGATGTTTGTGCCAAAGTAATGAAACTCCCTTGAGTTGTTCCTCACATATCATATTCACAAGAATGGGATAGATGTGAGGTCACAAGGACCTTGACCTTTGACCTTTCATTCCTGAGTCCAATTGAACATTTTGTGCCAACATGATAGAAGAAGGAAGGGGCGCATAGACAGACAATTCACAAACATAATGCTCCTGGCAAGGGCTGTCACCGGTGCAGAGGCATAAATACAATATACTCCTACACACAGGAACAACAAAAACTGAGACAGTTACGTACTGTGGCTTCTCATCACTTCAAGATGATTCCAAAGGCACAATGCAGAATGCACAATGAGGCAAAAAAAAGAACCACAGAGTAACAGCTACAGGCTTAAAGGAATCATGGGTGCAGGAAAACATATCTGTCCTAAAGCCTATAAATCATGGTGCATGGAGCACAGTGTCCACGTTAGGGCACCATGGAGGAAGCTGATGTTTGAAGCAGCTTAACACTCCATATCACTAGGAAAGATGTACAATGGGGCACCCTGGTAGTCAAGTGGTGCTTGTTGATGGCTGAAACAGACCCTGTTGACTAGATCCTTCTCATAATGGATCCTGGCAGTAATGACTGTTTGATGCTCATCAGTTGCAGGTTTTCCCCCTGGGCCATAATGACCAGTCATTCTTGACTGACTTGTCAAAGGTACTGTCACCACACAGCTCTGGAATCAGACACAAAATCCATCAGGCAACCATTTGCTACTCCTTCACTAACACTCACAATTTTGATATTTGGCTAACAAAAATGGCACTCCAAGTTTTTCACCCTCGCCTTCAGGGGTTGACAAGCGTGCTCCAAGAGAGTCAAACCAACATTCCGCCAATTTGGATTTCATCATCCAAAAGTGTGGGTAACTTTGCCTAGTACCTCAGCTTCCTCAGTGCAATGGCAGTCACTATCATGCAGATCGCTAGCAGAGGCTCAGCTAGGGCTAGCTGATGATTTCCACAGTTGGTCCTCATCTTTCTTAGGTTTCATGGCTGAAGAAAACTGTACGTCAATCACAACACGGCAGGAAACCTTGCAAGGAGTAAAAAAAGGACCAATACAGAGAGGTGCCTATTGAACTCAGAGAGAGATTACTTCAAAGCATATTTAAAGATTAGAACTTCAAGGGATTTAAGTGGAAGTTAACGTGTACTCCCCTCCATCACTGAGCCACATATTGGATGATCAGCAATTCCAAGTAAGTTGTTCTCTTTTGAAAGCCTTTTCTGTACAAAAGAAACCAAATATTAACCAAACACGTAGAATATAACCATCAGTGAGATCAGTGTGGTGTTACACTCTGAGTACTCCTTATATTTTGGTGAATTTAAATCTAATACTAAGTTGAGGAGCAACCATGTTCTTCATAGATCTCTCATCATGTAAATCTTCTCAGAGACTGAACTTGAAACTATGCTTGACAGTGAACATGTGATCATGTTTCCATAACAGGACATAGTCTCTTCAGATTGGCCAATCAAACACAGTCTTGTCTGTGAAGAGGGAGACAAGACCAAGACTCTTTTCACTCAAGTCAGCTATTTGAACACGATGACATCTCCAAAGTTTGTTTTATATCTGACATGTTTGTTCTTGTGCAAAGCGGGTGAGTAGTTTTTTTTTTTTGTAGCTCCAACTTTTAGAGTGTATGGTCACTCTTAATGTCTTTGCTTCTTTTTTTCCTAATGTTTTCAGTATAATATACTTATTATGATGAATTAATTTTGTTTTTGTCTCTCCTGTCACTTCAGCTCTGATGGCTAATCTATCCTCATCTATTCGTCAAGAGAAAGATTTTATAGCAGCTTCTGTTGGTGAAAGTATATTTTGGAATGTTCCTATGACAGTAATGTGGTAGCTAGGTATTACTGGTATAAGCAAACTTTGG
>NW_026116673.1:0-18491 GCF_001640805.2 Lates calcarifer
TCCAGGACTCATTTACACCCATGGAGACAGGAATGATCAGTGTGAGAGGAAACCCAACACACAAACACAAACCTGTGTCTACAACTTGCCAATGAAGAACCTGAGTCTTTCTCATGCTGGGACCTACTACTGTGCTGTTGCCTCATGTGGACACATACTGTTTGGAAATGGGACTAAGCTGGATATTGAGGGTGAGTCACTTCCATTATATAAACAGTAATTCCTACTCCCTTATCAAACCTACGATGAAAACAGAAAAAACATACTAAAAGCTCTGTTTCTGATGTTTGGCACTCTGCAGGTGAGATGGACTCTCTTGTCTTGGTGTATGTCTTGAGTGGAGCTCTGACAGTCACCACCATCCTGGTTATTTTACTGGCTCTCTTAATTTACAAGATGAACAAAACACACAGCTTGAAATCGGGGACAGGTAACAGATACTGCTGATCTTATCTTGTATCTGACAGCTTGTATTTACTGAATTTGGCTTATCATTTAAATTGTTGCTTATGTGTTTCAAAACCAGAGTCGCAAGCAAGATCTTTATTCCCCTCCACAGCAGAAGCAGAGGTAAATTTAATTTGTTTAGATTAGCTATTAAAATTATTATTCAATCCCCTTGTTATTTTATTCATCCTGCGTGTACCTGGGGTGTGTCTGGGTCTTGAAATTACCTGGTGAATATGCACTGCATCTTTTTTTTTTTTTTTTTTACTGGTTTTCACTTGTTTTTCTAGAAATTGTTCTGATTCTTATTAGGATCCATATTGTGATCTGCTTTTCCATATTTTGCTACCAGGGTTACCAAGACGCACACAACCTCCATTATGCTGCTTTAAGTATTGACCTGCCCAACAGATCAAGAAGACAGAGGAACAACACCAAAGATGAATGTGTGTACTCCAGTGTTAGGCAGTAGAATGTTACCTTTTTACTTGTGAATAAGATGGCACATTCTTGGAATCTCTTTCAGTGTGCAATGTACATTTATATGTAGATCTTAAAATAAATAATATTAATATTATATCTTAATATTTTTGCTGTGTAGAGTTTCAAATATAGATATGTGTCCAAGAGCAGCTGATGAAAGAAAAAAATAATATGGAAAAATGCCATCTACTTTTTGTCTCTGGGAATGTCAGTATAAAATTTAAGCCAAGCAGTTTCTATCACATCACACTGATGATCACAGCCACATGTCTACCTGTATCAAAAATAAAATGCCAGACTTGAGATGAAAAACAGAAGACGTTGTGTTCAGTTCCCCAGTGTTTTGGATGGAGACACTGGGGGAGAACAGTTGCAAACACATGATCCTGAGAGTTATTAGTGGACACAATTCTTCTGTGTGAAATGTTTTCAACATGACGGCATCCAACACTGATTTACACTGCAATAGTGATATTGTAGAATACTTAAGAAGTGACAAATTTGATGTGCATGTGAACATGGAGGTTTTTGTGGATCTTTTGCGACAGTCTGGTTCTGACAGTGCACATCATTCGTCCAATGAAAGATCACAGGTATAACAGATACCTGCTGCTTTCAGATGGCTGTAAAGAGAGTCACCAGTGTCTATTTTGTATGTGTGTGTCTATGTGACCAAAATATTATGGAACAAAAATGCACTGAGCAGGTAGTGGATCATGACAGGCACACTCTCTCTCGGCACCAGGATTTCCTCACACTGTGCCACATGGTGAGTAATTGTAGTCGAAGAAATAACCTCAGTACTCCACAGAAAATACAAGTTCACTGGTGTAGTGCTGTGAGAACCATGACAGAAACAAATGGTATTTGGTCTTCTATGTGCACTGTGTGTCAAATAATAAAGCAGATCTAGTCATTGAATACTCGTGTGCTTTTGTTCTGCAAATGGTATCTCTGACACTGTCATGCTTTATGGGTTATACTACTGTGTGAACTGAAGAAAGAATGTGACAGAACTCATCCATGTCCATTACCATATCAGAGAAAGATCCCAGAAATAGAATTAAAGATAATAATAATCCAGCACATGTGACTTGCTTATGGGGATTAATAAGCCTCAGATCCTGCTCTGGGAGCCCCAGCAAAGAACTGAAAATGTTTTTGTGAAATGAATCTGTAGAGCTAAAGCTCAAACAGTGTTGTCTGGAGCATATACTGAAGCCCTGTCTGCTATCATTATCTGGTGGACAACACTTTGCCTGTGCATGGTAAACAGTACAGGGTCTATAACCCAAATGTGCTGGTTTGAAAGGATTCATCCATTTTGCGGAGGAATTCACAAGAGCCATGGTCTGTGACAGGACTATAACCTATCCAGATGATTAAGTATTTGCTTGGCTATAACAGCAAGCTGACACAGCAACACTATATGCTAGCTAGTTAACTTTGTATATTTTGCAAAGCTTGAGATCCACCACTCATGTTTACAGTGACCCTCTACAACAGCAAATTAGTAAATTACGCATTTTAGCGTAAAGTTTTACAGTCTTCAGAAATATTAAATGAACTATGTAGCGCAGAACTGTTGCTGGTGGGACTGTTTGTGTTCAGACCACAGATTTTCCCCCATTGTTTTATTAGATCCCTTTTCAGGTGTGACTATTTCTAAATCACTGAAGGAGAATCATTTTTAGTGACTGTTCTTACAGCATTTATAAAAAGTAATTTTTGCATCATGATATACCATTATAAGTTAGTTTACCATCTAGTCTAAGGTGTGTATATATGGCCTTTGGATATGATTATTAATATATGGGCTCTGAATATGATTTTTTTTTTCAAGAAAGAAAACATAGCCAGCATTAGCAATAACAGCTGGCTATAGAGTGATAGCGGTCCTAGAAGCTCAGCAGCAAACGTAATTCCTTATACTCACTGAGAGCTGTCACCAGGAGTGGAGAGCAGCAGTAATGTTAACTTTTTTGTTTCTATTTCACTTTTCTTCTTCTAACAGCTAGCCCTGGCCCATTCGGTCTCATAATACTACTTTGCAATAGCGAGTCACTTTAGAGTCATGACAACATGACAGGATTGATGAAGTAGCGCTGCCCAGAGTGCATAATAAAACCTTGTCTTGTAAACACAACAATGTCTGAAGCTCTTGGGAAGGACCATTGTTAATGCTAATGTTGGCTATGTAGTAATAGCTAAAATGTACATATATAGCACCTTTAAGGAAGTAGCTGAATTCCTCACTCAGAGTCTACTCCTTGGTATATAATATTGGTCTAATGGTATAATAACTTATGAAAAAAGTGTTGTTATTCCATTCACAGATAATTAAAACAGTTTTGTGTATCATCAAATGTTGAACAATATATCACTGTTGATTATAATTGGGCCTGTCTATGCTACAGTCACTCTGAAACCAGTTAGCACTGTGGTTCTTGGCAGGATGTAAGGTATGTGAACTCTCCCATACTGTAGATTCTCTTTAAGACAAAGACCACTTAAACATCCCAAAACTGTTTCTTTTTCAGATAATGTGTGCTGAAACAGTAATAAGGGAAACTGGTAACAAACATTGACAATGCACTCAATTCTTTTTGTGTAAAACTGCTTTTTATATAATGTCAAAAATACTCAAATTTCTTTTATAGTATAAATTTATTTATCTGCTTGGCATAGTCAAGTCCATTTGTAAAGGTCAGAACTGATACTAGTAATAATACTGAATACATAATAATATTAATAAGATAAATTATGTTTCATAGAATATGTAAAAGCAAGATAAGAAGCTGTTATGTTTTTCTTATATCAATTTGATTCTACTCAAGCAACAAATTGACACTGTAGGTGGCAGCGAACATGTGATCATGCTTCCTATATGGGACATGCTGTAGAGTGTCACCTCTGACTGGCCAATCAAATAAAGTCCTGTCTCTTTAGAGTGGGCAGAGTAACGACCTGTCTTTCATTTGACATGGTAGTTTGAGCACGATGACACCTGCACAGTTTGTCCTCTATGTGATGTGCTTGTTCTCATCACACTGAGACCTGTGATGGAGAACACAGTGTTTTACTGGTTCAAAAGCTCTGAAGAATCTCATCCAGGACTCATTTACACCCATGGAGACAGGAATGATCAGTGTGAGAGGAAACCCAACACACAAACACACACCTGTGTCTACGACTTGCCAATGAAGAACCTGAATCTTTCTCATGCTGGGACCTACTACTGTGCTGTTGCCTCATGTGGACACATACTGTTTGGAAATGGGACCAAGCTGGACATTGAGGGTGAGTCACTTTAACAAGAGGTCGTCTAATATGATGATCTGTGATAGGTACATCTTGTCTTAGATGAGTACAGGGGAAGAAAAGCTTAAAGTTCTATAATGTCTTCTAACTTCTGGATTTGCAGATGAGGTGGAATCTCTTGTATTGGTGTATGTCTTGAGTGGAGCTCTGACGTTCACTACTATCTTCAGTGTGTTATCAGCTTTCTTAGCATTCAAACTGAACAAGAGAAACCGTCAACAATCTACAGGTAAGATTGCATCTTACCGCTCTTATTTAGAAAGAATGTCCTTTAGATGATAACTTTTTCCTGTTTTTTCCAAAACAGAACCTCAAGTAAGATTTTCTTCAAATTCAGAGGTAAGTTGTAAGTTATGATTGACACACGTTAATAGCACGCTTCATGTCTGTCAGGTCTACTACTCTCCACTGTAGTATTTTTTCTTTCAAAGTAACTGATGTTTGCATGATTTTAGCTGAGAATTAATTATTTTTGTGATCAAACTGTATGTCTATGTAAATAAGTGTTTTCTATTTCATCCTATATCCTATATGTAAGTTTAACAGCTGTTTACTTACCAGTGTAGAGGAAACATTGCGAATTCAGCATCCAACGTTTGTGTCTTTATTCACCAAGAGCTGTCCCTACTTCTATTTCCATCACTTATTTCTATCACTTCTTTTCCTATAATGAAGTTAGCATGCTAACTAGCTAGCCTAGGCCTGTCTGTCATCTCGTAACACTAGTTTGCAAGTTAAAAGTTGCGTCCACTCTGCCGTCAGTCCATCATGAGGGGATGCTGACCATAGCTATTTAAACTTCTGGTCCACAGGTTCTCTGCCTCTAAGTTCTCCTGGTTTTCTTAAACCAGAAATCTCTTCCTACTGGTTGTGAACAAACAAGGTGTTGGCTCTGACTCCTTTGCTTGTGCTGTGAACACTGATGAAGTTTAAGTGGTGTCTGTTGTGATTACTCCACAGGCAAACCCATCAAAACATGTTTTTCCACTTCCCAGTACACTTTTATGGGCTTGTGAAAACAGTTTGAGGATTTCCTCTTACCAGATCTAAGAGCTACTTGAAATGAACTGCCATCTACAGGCAAAAATTATGTCTTAGCCATGCTAACAGAACAGCTCTGTGGCAATGTTGGTCAGTCTGTCAGTCCATCACTTTGGTCCAGACTCAAAAATCTCAAGAGAAGATGGTTAGACTGCCATGAAATTTTACAAACAGACACGGTCCTCAAAGGTTGAAACCACCTGACTACAGCCCTGTCTAGCACCACCAGCAGGTCAAAGTGTTCACTGATACAGTTAAGTACAGCCACTTATTGTCTTGTTGATTTCTTGTGTGTGTGTGTGTGTGTGTGTGTATGTTAAGTTCGAATTGGTCATTAGGCATGCTAAAATGCTAAACCAAGATAGTGAACATGCAAACTATGATTAGTTAATTGCCAAAGGTGTAACATGACCAGGTATGTTGTTTTTACTGTTAACATTACAGAGAAACTACACAGTGATTAAAAAAAATAACTGCTTAAGGACTGTAACCACACAACCTACAGGTTGTTAATTGCAATAAATAATAAATAAAGTTGCAATAAATCTAAGCTAATTCAAAGATGACGAGTCTTTATGTTCTTCATATATCTCTCACCATGTAATTCTTCTCAGAAACTAAACTTGACACCATGGGTGGCAATGAACATGTGACCAAGTTTCCAAATTAGGACATACAGTGTCACTTCAGACTGGCCAATCAAACACAGTCCTGTCTATGAAAGTAAAGACAAGTTCAAGATTCTTTCCACTCAGCCACGATGACATCTGCACAGTTTGTCCTCTATCTTACGTGTTTGTTCTTGGGGAAAATGGGTGAGTTGTGTTCTTCTGATTGCAGTTTGAATCTTTTAAAGTGTATGGTCATGTTTTCATGTGATCAAAATGTGCATTCGCTTTCATTTAATTTCAGCCCAAATGACTGAGGTGAAATTCTCTTCATCTGTTCGTCAAGATACACGTTTTATATCAGTTAAAACTGGAGACAACTTGACTTTGCACTGTTTCCGTGAAGATGATGTTGCTTCAAGGTATTACTGGTATAAACAGACTCTGGGCCAAAAACTAAGACTCATCTCTTCCTTCTACAAGTTTGACAAAAATGGAACTTTTCATGATGAATTCAAGAAAGACACACGCCTCACACTGGATACTGGGAGTCGGTAAAAATCATTTGAGATAACAGATCTGCATATTTCAGACTCAGCCACTTACTACTGTGCAAGTAGTTATTCATACAAGTTTGTATTTGCAGAGGGCACTACTGTCAGTGTAAAGGATTTAGGTTTGAACATCCAGGCTTTGGTCCATCAGTCAGAATCTGAGACCATCCAGCCAGGAGGCTCTGTGACTCTCAACTGTATAGTACACACTGAGACCTGTGATGGAGAACACCAGTGTTTACTGGTTCAAAAGCTCTGAAGAATCTCATCCAGGACTCATTTACACCCATGGAGACAGGAATGATCAGTGTGAGAGGAAACACAACACACAAACACACACCTGTGTCTACAACTTTGCCAATGAAAAACCTGAGTCTTTCTCATGCCTGGGACCTACTACTGTGCTGTTGCCTCATGTGGACACATACTGTTTGGATATGGCACCAAGCTGGACATTGAGGGTGAGTCACTTTCTAGCAGATGTTGTCATGTCTTTTTCAGTTGTAATATTCAACATTAAAACTAACAGCTAAGACCTGTAATATCTCCTGGTATCTCACTCACTACAGTTGAAGGAGGCTCTCTTGTCTTGGTGTATTTCTTGAGTGGAGCTTTGGCATTTACCACCATCCTGAGTGTTTTACTGACTTTCTTAATATGTTTCATCAACAAGAGAGACAGCTGCAAATGTGCAGGTAGTGTAGCTGCTAATTTTTTTTTATCGCTCATAGTGTATACTCAACTCAGCACAGCATTACAGCTAGAACACTTCTGAATCTTTTTCAGAGTCTCATGCCAAGATCACCAGCCCCCTCTACAATGAATACAGAGGTATTTTTGTTCACCATTCAACACTATTCAAACATTTAAAAAGTGCAACTTATTAAAAAACCCTTTTTACCTACTTCAGTTACTAAATGGGGATTTTCTGGTTTGTATTTTATTATCAGGCTCAGGAAAATGAAGAAAACATCCATTACGGCAGCTTTAAGGGAACACAGGGTCGACAGGTCTAGAAGACAGAGGAACAACACCGAGGCTGACTGCGTGTACTCAAGAATAAAGCTGTAGAGCTGTTTCTTTGTAACAAGACACACCTTTTATCCGTGTTTCTAAGCAGCCTTAAAAGACACTGAGGTTGTGATATCAATATTTTCTACTTGTGACTATGCTTCTTTAGATATAATTTACTGTTTTTTGTTGAATCATGTTAAACTTTGTCACTGGGGCAGAAAAAATCAAGAGTCTGACACAAACGGTGACTGTGTTTGATAAAAGAAGAGAGGAAACAGAGGAAGAGAGAGTAGTATGACAGAGAAAGCTACAGTATGATATGGTATAAGGTATGACAGATAAAGCAGGTACAGCACTACAAAATCATAAATCTTAAGGAAACTGACAGCCAAGACAAACAACGTTTTCAGAGTCACCTGCCTATAGACATATCAACTAAATAGGATAAGAGCTTATACATAAGAGCTTTTCTGCCTGCTCTGTTCAATGGATTGGAAGCAGGCGGGGCTCAGTTGGAAAAAAATATGTATCTGTGCATTAATCTGAATTTTGCAATATCTGAATCAGAGTCTGACAGTAGTTGTTGGGTTGTTTGCTCATACTGTCAGGACACTGTTGATCAATGTGATCAAAACCACTCCCACAAAATCCTGATGAAACAGATCAGCTGTTTGTGTGTGCTAAACTCCTCATGATAACACCTAAGGATATAATCTTCTGAATTCTAACTTTGATAGTTGCTTATAAATGTTACATCCTATAGAGATGATGGGCTTTATATACGGTGTGATAACTTTGCATAGTTTGAATTTTGTGGCAGTAGTAATAAATATGGTGAAGTATGAGCAAAACCTTCTGCCTGTGAGCCTTACTTTATTTACCAGGTTTTACATAAAACCCTCAGGGCAGGTAATGAGTTCATTTCATCTACTGTATGTGCTGAGAAGAGATGAGGTGCACCCCACCCTTCCAGCCAGTGACTATGACCTCAACTCTGTGTCACTTTAAAAAACGTATCTTGCTGTTATTCTTGCCATTGTGGTGGAAGTGACTTCAGTTGATACAATACAATGTGAAAGAAAAATCAAAACTGACTACAGCCATGCTAGCAGCTGTGTACTTAAGGCCAACTGGTGTGCTGCTAACACTGGCAGCTAACATGCTAACAGTGAAAATGTTTAACAGGTATAATGATGACCACTGTCTCCATCTTTAGTGTAGCGTTTTAGACAAATCACCTGTTTGTCACACAACAAACAGAACACCTGAGGTAGAGAAGTACATTTTCCTCTGTGTGATAAAAAGCACTGCAGCTGTTTCTAACTCAGTGTTTGAGGCAGGAAATGAAGGGAATGCCAGTAATGTAATGTCTGTAGTTTAACCTATATAGAGCTGGTTAGACCTAACTGACTGACACAATTAACATTGACTAAGTTTTAACCTCATTATGAAATGCACATCAAAAATATTTGAGATTCAGTTTTGGTTTTTTTTTTAAAGACAGCAGCCTAACAAAAACAACAAAGTGAGTTTGGTTCATCAGTGAAATAGCCACGGGGCACAGTGTTACAGTGAGAATGTCTATAGTTATTCATATATTCGTAGTTTTTAAAACTACTGCTATTGTTGACAAAGTTGAGGAGCCTTGATGTTCTTTATATACTTCTCCTCATGCAAAGTTTCTCATGAAAGAAACATGACACTAGGCGGCAGTGAACATGTGACCACGTTTCCTTCAGTATGAAGGACGTACATAGTTACTTCTGGTTAGCCAATCAAACACAGTCTTGTCTGTGAAGAGAGTGAAAAGTATCAAGACTCTTCACTCAACACAGCAACCTGAGCACCATGACGCCTGCACAGTTTGTCTTTTATCTGATTATCTGTTTGTTCTTGAGGGAAATGGGTGAGTTGTGTCTTTGTGACTCCAGTTTCTCTTTAAAAAAAAAACAAAAAACGCACAGTGCCCTTTCACTTCTAATAATTTCAGAATGAATGTGTTTAAGTTCTATCACATAGAGGTAAATGTGCATCATTTTTTGTTCTTTGTTAGGTGGTAAATGCTGTCTTGCTAATTGTTGCCATGCCATGTTACTAGGCAGGATGTTGCTAAATTATCATGCCTGCATTTAGTCAATACAGCATCAATGGATGATCACTCCATTGTCAAAAGAGCAACCCTGAACTATTCTCTGCTGTGCATATCAAGGTCCTTCATTCTTCAGTGACTTCAGAGGTGAGAAGAGTCTTTAAGTGCTTCAGATATCTCTCGCCATGTGCTTCTTCTTATAGAAAAGAATCAACATCATTGGTAGTAGTGAACATGTGATCAGTTTTGTCTTTGTTGCCCAATCAGCACAAGTCTTATCTCTGAAGAGTAAAGAATGTAACGGGGTCTGTGTCATTCAACACGACAATTTCAACATGATGACATCTCCAAAGTTTTTTTTCTGTCTGACTTGTTTGTTCTTAGGAAAACTGGGTGAGTTGTGCTTTTTTTTTTTAACCAATTTGTTATAGTGTTTAGTCAGTTCTAACAGGAGGGTTTCTTTCTCTGATTACGAACAAAGTTCTGTCGCATAAAATTAATTGCAAATTTGCTTTTCACTTCAGCTCTGATGAGCAATTTCATCCAGTCCACAACTGTTCATCAAGACACTGCATTTATATCAGCTAATGTTGGAGACAACTTGACTTTGAGATGTTTCTATGACAGTGATGCTGTAAAGTATTACTGGTATAAACAAACACTCGGACAGAAGCTACAACCTATCTCTAATACCTATAAGTTTGATAAAAGTGGCAATTTTCATGATGAATTCAAGGACAATCCACGCTTCACACTGGAAACCAATGCTGGTATGAATCACCTAAAAATCTCAGATGTACAACCTTCAGACTCAGCCACTTACTACTGTGCAAGAGATTATTTATTTATGTTTGAATTTGCGGAAGGAACTATTGTCAGTGTAAAGGGTTCAGGTTTGAACATCCAGGCTTTGGTCCATCAGTCAGAATCTGAGACCATCCAGCCAGGAGGCTCTGTGACTCTCAACTGTACAGTACACACTGGGACCTGTGATGGAGAACACAGTGTTTACTGGTTCAAAAGCTCTGAAGAATCTCATCCAGGACTCATTTACACCCATGGAGACAGGAATGATCAGTGTGAGAGGAAACCCAACACACAAACACACACCTGTGTCTACAACTTGCCAATGAAGAACCTGAATCTTTCTCATGCTGGGACCTACTACTGTGCTGTTGCCTCATGTGGACACATACTGTTTGGAAATGGAACCAAGCTGGACATTGAAGGTGAGTCACTTTATAGCATAATTCTTCTTTTTAGAAGTATATTATTCCCACTTTAAACTTAGGATGAACACTGCTAAAAGCTCTGTAATGTCCTCTGGTGTCTGATTTTGTAGATGAAGACTCTCCTGTCTCTGTGCATTTCCTGGGTGGAGCTGTCACATTTACCACCATTCTAAGTGTTTTACTGGCTTTCTCAGTGTGTGTGATAAACAACGGAAGAAGCTGCCTTTGTACAGGTAACTGGTATTTTCTGTGGAGTATATTGTGTATTTGTTGAAACTGACATGATAAAAAGGAGGGTTTCCTTCTGTTTTTCAGAGTCTTCTGCAAGATTTTCTGATCCCTCCGAACTCAACACAGAGGTACTTTCTTCTTAGATCAAAATAATATATCACAGTTTTTTTTAGCAATACATTTTTTGAGGTTTTCATTTCCGTCATGGATTGCATTGTAATTCACCCCTGTTCCTTACCAGGACTCCCAAAATGAAGACAATCTCTATTACAATGTTGTAAGGGAGAACAAGATCAACAGGAGAAGACGACAGAAGGACGACACCTGCAGTGAATGTGTGTACTTCAGTGTGAGGCAGTAGAGCTGAGCAATGTTCATCTTTTATCTCTGTGTGACAGAACATGACCTAATGTTGACTCTTTTAAAATGTAACGTGGATGTTGTAAAGTTTTGTAAACATGATTTCACTTAAATATGATGAAGTCCAGCTTTCCAATAAACTCATCAAACAAGCTACAACACATGAAATGCAATGAACTATGAACTGCCATTCAAACAAGATCTACAGCCCTGTGAAAGCAAAACCTGTGCCACTGATGGTCCAGTCATAAGTCATCAGAAACAGGCCATTCCTATTAGTAGTGCTGATTGTGCGTCACAAAGAAAGAGCTATCAGCATCGGTTTAATGCTTACATGTGGTCAGCAGTGTAAAGATCAAATCTCTGTATGGGTTTATGAGGACTGGTGATGTTTATTTTAAAGATGATCTGTAACATTTTTGTCTTTGTATATATGTGAGTTCATCTCATTTTACAGTAGATCAGAATAAATTCTTTCTGCTTATCTTGAGTGCAACTTTAATCAGCACAAATTACATGATGTTATATGGCAAGCAACTTGTGTCACTTACTTTCAGCATGAGAATTTGTGTGGTGTGTGTGTGTGTGTGTGTGTGTGTGTGTGTGTGTTCCCACAAACCACAAAATGTTTTCTGCTAGTGTGGTGGACTGTTCTCATGAATGCTCATGAAAGATTTTAAAAACACACACATACAAACAAACCAGTGATAGGGAGTTTCAAAGGATCAGTTTTCCAGAGAGATCAAGGAGGAAGACTTAATATTCAGTTTAGATTAGAGGAAAAACAAAGGTGCTTTTGGGTCAAACACTGCAGAGGCTGGAAGGTCTCGTACAACAAATTAGTCTTGGACATCAGGAGTTAATTAGTCAGAGCTTTATGGCTTTAATCCTTCAGATTTGTGTCCTGATTTAGGTGTAGACGTAGGTTTTCTGTGGAGGCTACAGGAAGTATTCAGATCTAATCTGCTGTGACTGTGTTGTCTTGTAGATGCATTTTTTTTTAAATGTTCAGAACAAGCATACAACTAGAATTACTGCTTTTTGATTGCATGCCTCCAATCAACCAGTCCAGTTACAGTAAGCATGGTCACACTCTTCCGTGTTAAAAGTGTTGCAAAACATTATAATGGTTACAGTGCTAACAGTGAAATAACCTTTGACCTTTTGGACATATGTTATTACTTGTCGGTGTTGTCCAATTAGACATTTGTGTTAAAGTTTGTCATTATTAGTTAAGAATTCTTGAGTTATGCCCAAATGGTTTTTGAGGTACACTGACCTTGACCTTTGACCTTTGACCACCAAATTCTAATCAGTTCATCCTGTAGTGCAAGTGGATGTTTGTGCCAAAGTAATGAAACTCCCTTGAGTTGTTCCTCACATATCATATTCACAAGAATGGATAGATGTGAGGTCACAAGGACCTTGACCTTTGACCTTTCATTCCTGAGTCCAATTGAACATTTGTGCCAACATGATAGAAGAAGGAAGGGCGCATAGACAGACAATTCACAAACATAATGCTCCTGGCAAGGGCTGTCACCGGTGCAGAGGCATAAATACAATATACTCCTACACACAGGAACAACAAAAACTGAGACAGTTACGTACTGTGGCTTCTCATCACTTCAAGATGATTCCAAAGGCACAATGCAGAATGCACAATGAGGCAAAAAAAAAAGAACCACAGAGTAACAGCTACAGGCTTAAAGGAATCATGGGTGCAGGAAAACATATCTGTCCTAAAGCCTATAAATCATGGTGCATGGAGCACAGTGTCCACGTTAGGGCACCATGGAGGAAGCTGATGTTTGAAGCAGGCTTAACACTCCATATCACTAGGAAAGATGTACAATGGGGCACCCTGGTAGTCAAGTGGTGCTCGTTGATGGCTGAAACAGACCCTGTTGACTAGATCCTTCTCATAATGGATCCTGGCAGTAATGACTGTTTGATGCTCATCAGTTGCAGGTTTTTTCCCCCTGGGCCATAATGACCAGTCATTCTTGACTGACTTGTCAAAGGTACTGTCACCACACAGCTCTGGAATCAGACACAAAATCCATCAGGCAACCATTTGCTACTCCTTCACTAACACTCACAATTTTGATATTTGGCTAACAAAAATGGCACTCCAAGTTTTTCACCCTCGCCTTCAGGGTTGACAAGCGTGCTCCAAGAGAGTCAAACCAACATTCCGCCAATTTGGATTTCATCATCCAAAAGTGTGGTAACTTTGCCTAGTACCTCAGCTTCCTCAGTGCAATGGCAGTCACTATCATGCAATCGCTAGCAGTAGGCTCAGCTAGGGCTAGCTGATGATTTCCACAGTTGGTCCTCATCTTTCTTAGGTTTCATGGCTGAAGAAAACTGTACGTCAATCACAACACGGCAGGAAACCTTGCAAGGAGTAAAAAAAGGACCAATACAGAGAGGTGCCTATTGAACTCAGAGAGAGATTACTTCAAAGCATATTTAAAGATTAGAACTTCAAGGGATTTAAGTGGAAGTTTAACGTGTACTCCCCTCCATCACTGAGCCACATATTGGATGATCAGCAATTCCAAGTAAGTTGTTCTCTTTTGAAAGCCTTTTCTGTACAAAAGAAACCAAATATTAACCAAACACATAGAATATAACCCATCAGTGAGATCAGTGTGGTGTTACACTCTGAGTACTCCTTATATTTTGGTGAATTTAAATCTAATACTAAGTTGAGGAGCAACCATGTTCTTCATAGATCTCTCATCATGTAAATCTTCTCAGAGACTGAACTTGAAACTATGCTTGACAGTGAACATGTGATCATGTTTCCATAACAGGACATAGTCTCTTCAGATTGGCCAATCAAACACAGTCTTGTCTGTGAAGAGGGAGACAAGACCAAGACTCTTTTCACTCAAGTCAGCTATTTGAACACGATGACATCTCCAAAGTTTGTTTTATATCTGACATGTTTGTTCTTGTGCAAAGCGGGTGAGTAGTTTTTTTTTTTTGTAGCTCCAACTTTTAGAGTGTATGGTCACTCTTAATGTCTTTGCTTCTTTTTTTCCTAATGTTTTCAGTATAATATACTTATTATGATGAATTAATTTTGTTTTTGTCTCTCCTGTCACTTCAGCTCTGATGGCTAATCTATCCTCATCTATTCGTCAAGAGAAAGATTTTATAGCAGCCTTCTGTTGGTGAAAGTATAATTTTGGAATGTTCCTATGACAGTAATGTGGTAGCTAGGTATTACTGGTATAAAGCAAACTTTGGGGCAGAAACCAAGGCTCATCTCTAGTTTCTACTCATATGATAAAAATGGCACTTTTTATAATGAATGCAAGAACAATCCACGCTTCACACTGGAGACTGGAAATGGTAAAAATCACTTGAGGATCTCAGATTTACGCACGTCAGATTCAGCGACTTATTACTGCGCAAATAGCTTTTCAATAACATTTGAATTTGCAGGAGGGCACTTCTGTCAGTGTAAAGGAATCAGGCTTGAACATCCAGGCTCTGGTCCATCAGTCAGAATCTGAGACCATCCAGCCAGGAGGCTCTGTGACTCTCAACTGTACAGTACACACTGAGACCTGTGATGGAGAACACAGGTGTTTACTGGTTCAAAAGCTCTGAAGAATCTCATCCAGGACTCATTTACACCCATGGAGACAGGAATGATCAGTGTGAGAGGAAACCCAACACACAAACACACACCTGTGTCTACAACTTGCCAATGAAAAACCTGAGTCTTTCTCATGCTGGGACCTACTACTGTGCTGTTGCCTCATGTGGACACATACTGTTTGGAAATGGGACTAAGCTGGATATTGAAGGTGCAGTAACGTTCTAGCAGCAATTGTTTTCATCTGATAAATAGTTAGGATTACTCCCTGATTAAACATATGAACACAGACTAAAAAGCTGCTCTGTAATCTCTCCTCATCTCTGGCTCTCTGCAGATGAGAACTCTCTCGTCTTGGTGTATGTCTTGAGCAGCGCCTTGGCATTCACCATCATCCTGAGTGTTTTACTGACTTTCTTACTGTACATAAGAAAGAGAAACAGCTGCCAGTGTACAGGTAAATTGTGGAGTTTGTATCTGCAGTGTGTAATTACTGAATACACCATTATAGAAATTTTCCACTGTTTTTCAGAATCTCAAGCAAGATTTACAGCCTCCTCCACAACAAATGCAGAGGTAATGCAGTCTTATGTTAACATTTGAAATTATTTCTACCACCATGAAAAATAATTCTGTTGAAACAGTTTTTTAAATGAATGTCACATTCCATATTTTGATTTATTGTTTTTAATATTTCATTGCCAGAGTTGTAAAAATGAAGAAAACCTCCATTACGCTGCTTTAAGGGTAAAAAAGGCTGACAGATCTAGAAGACTGAGGGATGACACACAGGAGGGATGTGTGTATTCCAGTGTAAAGCACATGACATGACTTCAATTCTGTTGCCTTCTGTCTAATTTCACATGTAATTTTACCAAATGATTGATGCAAAGCTTAACCTTGCCATAAACTAATTAAAGAACCTCCTCCAATGACAAGATATAAAGATTTGAAGATTCAGTGTGCTGTGTATTCTTATAACTGTGCTGCTTGTGCTTTTTGCTAATTAACTGAATTACTGTTTCATGACTGAAACCCTTTGCTATTAACGTGCAGTATCCATACTGGAAATGTCACTTTTTATTTGAATTTTGATCATGGAGGAAAAAAAACAGTCTCTGATGACAGGCCTGACTTTAGTATTCACGGTTTGTTCTATAGTGGAAGGGGTTTATAAAATTTTAGGGTGAGGGTAAGGGTGTGTGTATGTGTGCGCACACACAAACCATAAATGTTATCTACCGCTGTTTTGACAAAAATATAAGTTAACAAGGCAGGATTGTTCATTTACGAGAGGCCTATTTGGATCATCTTTTGTCTGTAAAAGTGCTGCAGAAATAAAGGATATTATGATTACGAATTTAAAAAACAGGAGTTCTTATGCGGAGAGATTTACAGTTCTACTCATCTAAGCTGCTCTGTGGATTCCAGGTAAGGGGAGCTCAGATCGCTCTAAGACAGGCCTGATAACATTTGACATTTGCTTCAGATTTGAGAAAAGCACTTCACACTTCACATCAACCGATAAGCCTGCAAAAAATAAAAATCTAATTAATGACACATGTATTTCCCAAACAGAGGAACTTCAATATCTAAGTGAGAGCCTATGTGTATTTACTTCCCCTAATGAAATCTAACTCTATTATTATGTGTCTGACAGGATGATGAGCACTTCATTGACAAAGACTGAGCATAGATGAACTCCACTGTACAGTAAATCATCTCCAGACTATGGCAAACATTAAACAAAACACTCCAATCTTACTAAACAACAAAAACTTGACCAAACCAAAGGGGTGTAGCTCTTTAATGAGATCAGTGTGAGAACATACCACACAGCTGAGGATGTCTGTGGTTAAATTATTTTTTTTAACACTTTTTTTTTTTAAACACATGGCAGTTTATGTGGCCGTGAGCATGTGATCGCTTCGTTGATAGGACACCTGGGGTTGGCCAGTCAGTCACAGTCTTGTGTCTGCAGAGAGGAGAAAGGCTGAAAATCATTTTCAGCAAAATGTTGAACACAATGACGGCTCCAGTATTTGTTTTGTGTCTGATATGTCTATTCTTAGGAAGAACGGGTGAGTTATGTTTTTTGTGACTTTTTCTCATGTCAGTGCTCCTAATTACTTTTTATGTGTTCATCGTGCGAAACCTTGTATCACATTGAACTAACTGTGCATTTACTTTGTCTCTCATTTAACTTAAGCTCAGATCAGGGAGCTGAAATTTGACGTTTTATACCAGACAACTTAACTTTCCACTGTTTCCGTGAAGATGATGTTGCTTCAAGGTATTACTGGTATAAACAGACTCTGGGCCAGAAACCAAGACTCATCTCTACCTTCTACAAGTTTGACAAATTTGAAAAATTGAATCTTTCATGATGAATTCAATAAAGAGCCACACTTCACACTGGATACTGGAGTAGGTAGAAATCACTTAAAAATAAGAGATATGCATATTTCAGACTCAGCTACTTACTACTGTGCAAGTAGCTATACATTTATTTTTGAATTTGCAGAGGGCACTACTGTCAGTGTATATTTCCGAGCTTTGGTCCATCAGTCAGAATCTGAGACCATCCAGTCAGGAGGCTCTGTGACTCTCAACTGTACAGTACACACTGAGACCTGTGATGGAGAACACAGTGTTTACTGGTTCATAAACATTAAGTTCTGTTAAAAGTTCTGCAGTGTTTCTTGTTATCTGGTTCTCTACAGATGAGGTGGAATGGCTTTTCTTGGTGTATTTCTCGAGTGGAGCTGTGGCATTCACCACCTTGCCGAGTGTCGTACTTGCCTCTACAGTATGCAAGATAGCAATAGCAAAACACTTGTGGACACTGTATGTGCAGTATATTATATGATTATATTATTATATTATAGTATATCATGTCCAGAGCTGCCACAATGGTGAGAACCTCAGAGAGAGGGATGACACCTGGACTGAATGTGTGTACTTGAGTGTAAGGCAGCAGAGCTGGACACCTTCTATATTTGTCTCTGTGTAATCAGACATGACCACATTAGTGTCGCTTTAAAGAGGCAATTATGATTTGTAAATATGAGTTTACCTCAGTGCCATGCATGTGAAGCCTCACCCTGCAGTAATCTCATTAAAACAAGTTTTTCCAAAGACATCACATGAAGTGTATGTATGTATGACTTTCACCATCTCTGTGCCACTAGGTTGCAATAGATGTCTATGTTTCTGGTGCCTGGGCATCCACAATTGGAAACTTAAAAAAAAAAAAGTGTTAAACTAAAAGCGTAGTTCACAGTGGAAGATGTACGACCTGCTAAAGCATGTGCTTTTTCATAAAGCCAAGATTCACAGAAACAGACCACACCTGTCAGTAGCTGTAGTAAACATGGTGACCGCATTCATCCTGCAAACATCTTTTTACAGTTTCCATGTGGTCTGCAGAGTTAAGACAAAATCTATCAATGCTTTTCTAAGGTTTGGTTGATTTCTTCAGCTTCTTCTTCGAGC
>NW_026116674.1:0-23273 GCF_001640805.2 Lates calcarifer
TGGCAGCGAACATGTGATCATGCTTCCTATATGGGACATGCTGTAGAGTGTCACCTCTGACTGGCCAATCAAATAAAGTCCTGTCTCTTTAGAGTGGGCAGAGTAACGACCTGTCTTTCATTTGACATGGTAGTTTGAGCACGATGACACCTGCACAGTTTGTCCTCTATGTGATGTGCTTGTTCTCATCACACTGAGACCTGTGATGGAGAACACAGTGTTTACTGGTTCAAAAGCTCTGAAGAATCTCATCCAGGACTCATTTACACCCATGGAGACAGGAATGATCAGTGTGAGAGGAAACCCAACACACAAAACACACCTGTGTCTACGACTTGCCAATGAAGAACCTGAATCTTTCTCATGCTGGGACCTACTACTGTGCTGTTGCCTCATGTGGACACATACTGTTTGGAAATGGGACCAAGCTGGACATTGAGGGTGAGTCACTTTAAACAAGAGGTCGTCTAATATGATGATCTGTGATAGGTACATCTTGTCTTAGATGAGTACAGGGGAAGAAAAGCTTAAAGTTCTATAATGTCTTCTAACTTCTGGATTTGCAGATGAGGTGGAATCTCTTGTATTGGTGTATGTCTTGAGTGGAGCTCTGACGTTCACTACTATCTTCAGTGTGTTATCAGCTTTCTTAGCATTCAAACTGAACAAGAGAAACCGTCAACAATCTACAGGTAAGATTGCATCTTACCGCTCTTATTTAGAAAGAATGTCCTTTAGATGATAACTTTTTCCTGTTTTTTCCAAAACAGAACCTCAAGTAAGATTTTTCTCAAATTCAGAGGTAAGTTGTAAGTTATGATTGACACACGTTAATAGCACGCTTCATGTCTGTCAGGTCTACTACTCTCCACTGTAGTATTTTTTTTCAAAGTAACTGATGTTTGCATGATTTTAGCTGAGAATTAATTATTTTTGTGATCAAACTGTATGTCTATGTAAATAAGTGTTTTCTATTTCATCCTATCCTATATGTAAGTTTAACAGCTGTTTACTTACCAGTGTAGAGGAAACATTGCGAATTCAGCATCCAACGTTTGTGTCTTTATTCACCAAGAGCTGTCCCTACTTCTATTTCCATCACTTATTTCTATCACTTCTTTTCCTATAATGAAGTTAGCATGCTAACTAGCTAGCCTAGGCCTGTCTGTCATCTCGTAACACTAGTTTGCAAGTTAAAGTTGCGTCCACTCTGCCGTCAGTCCATCATGAGGGGATGCTGACCATAGCTATTTAACTTCTGGTCCACAGGTTCTCTGCCTCTAAGTTCTCCTGGTTTTCTTAAACCAGAATCTCTTCCTACTGGTTGTGAACAAACAAGGTGTTGGCTCTGACTCCTTTGCTTGTGCTGTGAACACTGATGAAGTTTAAGTGGTGTCTGTTGTGATACTCCACAGGCAAACCCATCAAAACATGTTTTTCCACTTCCAGTACACTTTTATGGGCTTGTGAAAACAGTTGAGGATTTCCTCTTACCAGATCTAAGAGCTACTTGAAATGAACTGCCATCTACAGGCAAAAATTATGTCTTTAGCCATGCTAACAGAACAGCTCTGTGGCAATGTTGGTCAGTCTGTCAGTCCATCACTTTGGTCCAGACTCAAAAATCTCAAGAGAAGATGGTTAGACTGCCATGAAATTTTACAAACAGACACGGTCCTCAAAGGTTGAAACCACCTGACTACAGCCTGTCTAGCACCACCAGCAGGTCAAAGTGTTCACTGATACAGTTAAGTACAGCCACTTATTGTCTTGTTGATTTCTGTGTGTGTGTGTGTGTGTGTGTGTGTATGTTAAGTTCGAATTGGTCATTAGCATGCTAAAATGCTAACCAAGATAGTGAACATGCAAACTATGATTAGTTAATTGCCAAAGGTGTAACATGACCAGGTATGTTGTTTTTACTGTTAACATTACAGAGAAACTACACAGTGATTAAAAAAAATAACTGCTTAAGACTGTAACCACACAACCTACAGGTTGTTAATTGCAATAAATAATAATAAAGTTGCAATAAAATCTAAAGCTAATTCAAAGATGACGAGTCTTTATGTTCTTCATATATATCTCTCACCATGTAATTCTTCTCAGAAACTAAACTTGACACCATGGGTGGCAATGAACATGTGACCAAGTTTCCAAATTAGGACATACAGTGTCACTTCAGACTGGCCAATCAAACACAGTCCTGTCTATGAAAAGTAAAGACAAGTTCAAGATTCTTTCCACTCAGCACGATGACATCTGCACAGTTTGTCCTCTATCTTACGTGTTTGTTCTTGGGGAAAATGGGTGAGTTGTGTTCTTCTGATTGCAGTTTGAATCTTTTAAAGTGTATGGTCATGTTTTCATGTGATCAAAATGTGCATTCACTTTCATTTAATTTCAGCCCAAATGACTGAGGTGAAATTCTCTTCATCTGTTCGTCAAGATACACGTTTTATATCAGTTAAAACTGGAGACAACTTGACTTTGCACTGTTTCCGTGAGATGATTGCTTCAAGGTATTACTGGTATAAACAGACTCTGGGCCAAAAACTAAGACTCATCTCTTCCTTCTACAAGTTTGACAAAAATGGAACTTTTCATGATGAATTCAAGAAAGACACACGCCTCACACTGGATACTGGAGTCGGTAAAAATCATTTGAAGATAACAGATCTGCATATTTCAGACTCAGCCACTTACTACTGTGCAAGTAGTTATTCATACAAGTTTGTATTTGCAGAGGGCACTACTGTCAGTGTAAAGGATTTAGGTTTGAACATCCAGGCTTTGGTCCATCAGTCAGAATCTGAGACCATCCAGCCAGGAGGCTCTGTGACTCTCAACTGTACAGTACACACTGAGACCTGTGATGGAGAACACAGTGTTTACTGGTTCAAAAGCTCTGAAGAATCTCATCCAGGACTCATTTACACCCATGGAGACAGGAATGATCAGTGTGAGAGGAAACACAACACACAAACACACACCTGTGTCTACAACTTGCCAATGAAAAACCTGAGTCTTTCTCATGCTGGGACCTACTACTGTGCTGTTGCCTCATGTGGACACATACTGTTTGGATATGGCACCAAGCTGGACATTGAGGGTGAGTCACTTTCTAGCAGATGTTGTCATGTCTTTTTCAGTTGTAATATTCAACATTAAAACTAACAGCTAAGACCTGTAATATCTCCTGGTATCTCACTCACTACAGTTGAAGGAGGCTCTCTTGTCTTGGTGTATTTCTTGAGTGGAGCTTTGGCATTTACCACCATCCTGAGTGTTTTACTGACTTTCTTAATATGTTTCATCAACAAGAGAGACAGCTGCAAATGTGCAGGTAGTGCACTGCTAATTTTTTTTATCGCTCATAGTGTGTACTCACTCAGCACAGCATTACAGCTAGAACACTTCTGAATCTTTTTCAGAGTCTCATGCAAGATCACCAGCCCCCTCTACAATGAATACAGAGGTATTTTTGTTCACCATTCAACACTATTCAAACATTTAAAAAGTGCAACTTATTAAAAACCCTTTTTACCTACTTCAGTTACTAAATGGGGATTTTCTGGTTTGTATTTTATTATCAGGCTCAGGAAAATGAAGAAAACATCCATTACGCAGCTTTAAGGGAACACAGGGTCGACAGGTCTAGAAGACAGAGGAACAACACCAAGGCTGACTGCGTGTACTCAAGAATAAAGCTGTAGAGCTGTTTCTTTGTAACAAGACACACCTTTTATCCGTGTTTCTAAGCAGCCTTAAAAGACACTGAGGTTGTGATATCAATATTTTCTACTTGTGACTATGCTTCTTTAGATATAATTTACTGTTTTTGTTGAATCATGTTAAACTTTGTCACTGGGGCAGAAAAATCAAGAGTCTGACACAAACGGTGACTGTGTTTGATAAAAGAAGAGAGGAAACAGAGGAAGAGAGAGTAGTATGACAGAGAAAGCTACAGTATGATATGGTATAAGGTATGACAGATAAAGCAGGTACAGCACTACAAAATCATAAATCTTAAGGAAACTGGACAGCCAAGACAAACAACGTTTTCAGAGTCACCTGCCTATAGACATATCAACTAAATAGGATAAGAGCTTATACATAAGAGCTTTTCTGCCTGCTCTGTTCAATGGATTGAAGCAGGCGGGGCTCAGTTGGAAAAAAAATATGTATCTGTGCATTAATCTGAATTTTGCAATATCTGAATCAGAGTCTGACAGTAGTTGTTGGGTTGTTTGCTCATACTGTCAGGACACTGTTGATCAAATGTGATCAAACCCACTCCCACAAAATCCTGATGAAACAGATCAGCTGTTTGTGTGTGCTAAACTCCTCATGATAACACCTAAGGATATAATCTTCTGAATTCTAACTTTGATAGTTGCTTATAAATGTTACATCCTATAGAGATGATGGGCTTTATATACGGTGTGATAACTTTGCATAAGTTTGAATTTTGTGCAGTAGTAATAAATATGGGTGAAGTATGAGCAAAACCTTCTGCCTGTGAGCCTTACTTTATTTACCAGGTTTTACATAAAACCCTCAGGCAGGTAATGAGTTCATTTCATCTACTGTATGTGCTGAGAAGAGATGAGGTGCACCCCCACCCTTCCAGCCAGTGACTATGACCTCAACTCTGTGTCACTTTAAAAAACGTATCTTGCTGTTATTCTTGCCATTGTGGTGGAAGTGACTTCAGTTGATACAATACAATGTGAAAGAAAAATCAAAACTGACTACAGCCATGCTAGCAGCTGTGTACTTAAGGCCAACTGGTGTGCTGCTAACACTGGCAGCTAACATGCTAACAGTGAAAATGTTTAACAGGTATAATGATGACCACTGTCTCCATCTTAGTGTAGCGTTTTAGACAAATCACCTGTTTGTCACACAACAAACAGAACACCTGAGGTAGAGAAGTACATTTTCCTCTGTGTGATAAAAAGCACTGCAGCTGTTTCTAACTCAGTGTTTGAGGCAGGAAATGAAGGGAATGCCAGTAATGTAATGTCTGTAGTTTAACCTATATAGAGCTGGTTAGACCTAACTGACTGACACAATTAACATTGACTAAGTTTTAACCTCATTATGAAATGCACATCAAAAATATTTGAGATTCAGTTTTGGTTTTTTTTTTAAAGACAGCAGCCTAACAAAAACAACAAAGTGAGTTTGGTTCATCAGTGAAATAGCCACGAGGGCACAGTGTTACAGTGAGAATGTCTATAGTTATTCATATATTCGTAGTTTTTAAAACTACTGCTATTGTTGACAAAGTTGAGGAGCCTTGATGTTCTTTATATACTTCTCCTCATGCAAGTTTCTCATGAAAGAAACATGACACTAGGCGGCAGTGAACATGTGACCACGTTTCCTTCAGTATGAAGGACGTACATAGTTACTTCTGGTTAGCCAATCAAACACAGTCTTGTCTGTGAAGAGAGTGAAAAGTATCAAGACTCTTCACTCAACACAGCAACCTGAGCACCATGACGCCTGCACAGTTTGTCTTTTATCTGATTATCTGTTTGTTCTTGAGGGAAATGGGTGAGTTGTGTCTTTGTGACTCCAGTTTCTCTTTAAAAAAAAAAACAAAAAACGCACAGTGCCCTTTCACTTCTAATAATTTCAGAATGAATGTGTTTAAGTTCTATCACATAGAGGTAAATGTGCATCATTTTTTGTTCTTTGTTAGGTGGTAAATGCTGTCTTGCTAATTGTTGCCATGCCATGTTACTAGGCAGGATGTTGCTAAATTATCATGCCTGCATTTAGTCAATACAGCATCAATGGATGATCACTCCATTGTCAAAAGAGCAACCCTGAACTATTCTCTGCTGTGCATATCAAGGTCCTTCATTCTTCAGTGACTTCAGAGGTGAGAAGAGTCTTTAAGTGCTTCAGATATCTCTCGCCATGTGCTTCTTCTTATAGAAAAGAATCAACATCATTGGTAGTAGTGAACATGTGATCAGTTTTGTCTTTGTTGCCCAATCAGCACAAGTCTTATCTCTGAAGAGTAAAGAATGTAACGGGGTCTGTGTCATTCAACACGACAATTTCAACATGATGACATCTCCAAAGTTTTTTTTCTGTCTGACTTGTTTGTTCTTAGGAAAACTGGGTGAGTTGTGCTTTTTTTTTTTAACCAATTTGTTATAGTGTTTAGTCAGTTCTAACAGGAGGGTTTCTTTCTCTGATTACGAACAAAGTTCTGTCGCATAAAATTAATTGCAAATTTGCTTTTCACTTCAGCTCTGATGAGCAATTTCATCCAGTCCACAACTGTTCATCAAGACACTGCATTTATATCAGCTAATGTTGGAGACAACTTGACTTTGAGATGTTTCTATGACAGTGATGCTGTAAAGTATTACTGGTATAAACAAACACTCGGACAGAAGCTACAACCTATCTCTAATACCTATAAGTTTGATAAAAGTGGCAATTTTCATGATGAATTCAAGGACAATCCACGCTTCACACTGGAAACCAATGCTGGTATGAATCACCTAAAAATCTCAGATGTACAACCTTCAGACTCAGCCACTTACTACTGTGCAAGAGATTATTTATTTATGTTTGAATTTGCGGAAGGAACTATTGTCAGTGTAAAGGGTTCAGGTTTGAACATCCAGGCTTTGGTCCATCAGTCAGAATCTGAGACCATCCAGCCAGGAGGCTCTGTGACTCTCAACTGTACAGTACACACTGGGACCTGTGATGGAGAACACAGTGTTTACTGGTTCAAAAGCTCTGAAGAATCTCATCCAGGACTCATTTACACCCATGGAGACAGGAATGATCAGTGTGAGAGGAAACCCAACACACAAACACACACCTGTGTCTACAACTTGCCAATGAAGAACCTGAATCTTTCTCATGCTGGACCTACTACTGTGCTGTTGCCTCATGTGGACACATACTGTTTGGAAATGGAACCAAGCTGGACATTGAAGGTGAGTCACTTTATAGCATAATTCTTCTTTTTAGAAGTATATTATTCCCACTTTAAACTTAGGATGAACACTGCTAAAAGCTCTGTAATGTCCTCTGGTGTCTGATTTTGTAGATGAAGACTCTCCTGTCCTCTGTGCATTTCCTGGGTGGAGCTGTCACATTTACCACCATTCTAAGTGTTTTACTGGCTTTCTCAGTGTGTGTGATAAACAACGGAAGAAGCTGCCTTTGTACAGGTAACTGGTATTTTCTGTGGAGTATATTGTGTATTTGTTGAAACTGACATGATAAAAAGGAGGGTTTCCTTCTGTTTTTCAGAGTCTTCTGCAAGATTTTCTGATCCCTCCGAACTCAACACAGAGGTACTTTCTTCTTAGATCAAAATAATATATCACAGTTTTTTTTTAGCAATACATTTTTTGAGGTTTTCATTTCCGTCATGGATTGCATTGTAATTCACCCCTGTTCCTTACCAGGACTCCCAAAATGAAGACAATCTCTATTACAATGTTGTAAGGGAGAACAAGATCAACAGGAGAAGACGACAGAAGGACGACACCTGCAGTGAATGTGTGTACTTCAGTGTGAGGCAGTAGAGCTGAGCAATGTTCATCTTTTATCTCTGTGTGACAGAACATGACCTAATGTTGACTCTTTTAAAATGTAACGTGGATGTTGTAAAGTTTTGTAAACATGATTTCACTTAAATATGATGAAGTCCAGCTTTCCAATAAACTCATCAAACAAGCTACAACACATGAAATGCAATGAACTATGAACTGCCATTCAAACAAAGATCTACAGCCTGTGAAAGCAAAACCTGTGCCACTGATGGTCCAGTCATAAAGTCATCAGAAACAGGCCATTCCTATTAGTAGTGCTGATTGTGCGTCACAAAGAAAGAGCTATCAGCATCGGTTTAATGCTTACATGTGGTCAGCAGTGTAAAGATCAAATCTCTGTATGGGTTTATGAGGACTGGTGATGTTTATTTAAAGATGATCTGTAACATTTTTGTCTTTGTATATATGTGAGTTCATCTCATTTTACAGTAGATCAGAATAAATTCTTTCTGCTTATCTTTGAGTGCAACTTTAATCAGCACAAATTACATGATGTTATATGGCAAGCAACTTGTGTCACTTACTTTCAGCATGAGAATTTGTGTGTGTGTGTGTGTGTGTGTGTGTGTGTGTGTGTGTGTTCCCACAAACCACAAAATGTTTTCTGCTAGTGTGGTGGACTGTTCTCATGAATGCTCATGAAAGATTTTAAAAACACACACATACAAACAAACCAGTGATAGGGAGTTTCAAAGGATCAGTTTTCAGAGAGATCAAGGAGGAAGACTTAATATTCAGTTTAGATTAGAGGAAAAACAAAGGTGCTTTTGGGTCAAACACTGCAGAGGCTGGAAGGTCTCGTACAACAAATTAGTCTTGGACATCAGGAGTTAATTAGTCAGAGCTTTATGGCTTTAATCCTTCAGATTTGTGTCCTGATTTAGGTGTAGACGTAGGTTTTCTGTGGAGGCTACAGGAAGTATTCAGATCTAATCTGCTGTGACTGTGTTGTCTTGTAGATGCATTTTTTTTTAAATGTTCAGAACAAGCATACAACTAGAATTACTGCTTTTTGATTGCATGCCTCCAATCAACCAGTCCAGTTACAGTAAGCATGGTCACACTCTTCCGTGTTAAAAGTGTTGCAAAACATTATAATGGTTACAGTGCTAACAGTGAAATAACCTTTGACCTTTTGGACATATGTTATTACTTGTCGTGTTGTCCAATTAGACATTTGTGTTAAAGTTTGTCCATTATTAGTTAAGAATTCTTGAGTTATGCCCAAATGGTTTTTGAGGTACACTGACCTTGACCTTTGACCTTTGACCACCAAATTCTAATCAGTTCATCCTGTAGTGCAAGTGGATGTTTGTGCCAAAGTAATGAAACTCCCTTGAGTTGTTCCTCACATATCATATTCACAAGAATGGGATAGATGTGAGGTCACAAGGACCTTGACCTTTGACCTTTCATTCCTGAGTCCAATTGAACATTTGTGCCAACATGATAGAAGAAGGAAGGGCGCATAGACAGACAATTCACAAACATAATGCTCCTGGCAAGGGCTGTCACCGGTGCAGAGGCATAAATACAATATACTCCTACACACAGGAACAACAAAAACTGAGACAGTTACGTACTGTGGCTTCTCATCACTTCAAGATGATTCCAAAGGCACAATGCAGAATGCACAATGAGGCAAAAAAAAAGAACCACAGAGTAACAGCTACAGGCTTAAAGGAATCATGGGTGCAGGAAAACATATCTGTCCTAAAGCCTATAAATCATGGTGCATGGAGCACAGTGTCCACGTTAGGGCACCATGGAGGAAGCTGATGTTTGAAGCAGCTTAACACTCCATATCACTAGGAAAGATGTACAATGGGGCACCCTGGTAGTCAAGTGGTGCTCGTTGATGGCTGAAACAGACCCTGTTGACTAGATCCTTCTCATAATGGATCCTGGCAGTAATGACTGTTTGATGCTCATCAGTTGCAGGTTTTCCCCCTGGGCCATAATGACCAGTCATTCTTGACTGACTTGTCAAAGGTACTGTCACCACACAGCTCTGGAATCAGACACAAAATCCATCAGGCAACCATTTGCTACTCCTTCACTAACACTCACAATTTTGATATTTGGCTAACAAAAATGGCACTCCAAGTTTTTCACCCTCGCCTTCAGGGGTTGACAAGCGTGCTCCAAGAGAGTCAAACCAACATTCCGCCAATTTGGATTTCATCATCCAAAAGTGTGGTAACTTTGCCTAGTACCTCAGCTTCCTCAGTGCAATGGCAGTCACTATCATGCAATCGCTAGCAGAGGCTCAGCTAGGGCTAGCTGATGATTTCCACAGTTGGTCCTCATCTTTCTTAGGTTTCATGGCTGAAGAAAACTGTACGTCAATCACAACACGGCAGGAAACCTTGCAAGGAGTAAAAAAAGGACCAATACAGAGAGGTGCCTATTGAACTCAGAGAGAGATTACTTCAAAGCATATTTAAAGATTAGAACTTCAAGGGATTTAAGTGGAAGTTAACGTGTACTCCCCTCCATCACTGAGCCACATATTGGATGATCAGCAATTCCAAGTAAGTTGTTCTCTTTTGAAAGCCTTTTCTGTACAAAAGAAACCAAATATTAACCAAACACATAGAATATAACCCATCAGTGAGATCAGTGTGGTGTTACACTCTGAGTACTCCTTATATTTTGGTGAATTTAAATCTAATACTAAGTTGAGGAGCAACCATGTTCTTCATAGATCTCTCATCATGTAAATCTTCTCAGAGACTGAACTTGAAACTATGCTTGACAGTGAACATGTGATCATGTTTCCATAACAGGACATAGTCTCTTCAGATTGGCCAATCAAACACAGTCTTGTCTGTGAAGAGGGAGACAAGACCAAGACTCTTTTCACTCAAGTCAGCTATTTGAACACGATGACATCTCCAAAGTTTGTTTTATATCTGACATGTTTGTTCTTGTGCAAAGCGGGTGAGTAGTTTTTTTTTTTTGTAGCTCCAACTTTTAGAGTGTATGGTCACTCTTAATGTCTTTGCTTCTTTTTTTCCTAATGTTTTCAGTATAATATACTTATTATGATGAATTAATTTTGTTTTTGTCTCTCCTGTCACTTCAGCTCTGATGGCTAATCTATCCTCATCTATTCGTCAAGAGAAAGATTTTATAGCAGCTTCTGTTGGTGAAAGTATAATTTTGGAATGTTCCTATGACAGTAATGTGGTAGCTAGGTATTACTGGTATAAGCAAACTTTGGGGCAGAAACCAAGGCTCATCTCTAGTTTCTACTCATATGATAAAAATGGCACTTTTTATAATGAATGCAAGAACAATCCACGCTTCACACTGGAGACTGGAAATGGTAAAAATCACTTGAGGATCTCAGATTTACGCACGTCAGATTCAGCGACTTATTACTGCGCAAATAGCTTTTCAATAACATTTGAATTTGCAGAGGGCACTTCTGTCAGTGTAAAGGAATCAGGCTTGAACATCCAGGCTCTGGTCCATCAGTCAGAATCTGAGACCATCCAGCCAGGAGGCTCTGTGACTCTCAACTGTACAGTACACACTGAGACCTGTGATGGAGAACACAGTGTTTACTGGTTCAAAAGCTCTGAAGAATCTCATCCAGGACTCATTTACACCCATGGAGACAGGAATGATCAGTGTGAGAGGAAACCCAACACACAAACACACACCTGTGTCTACAACTTGCCAATGAAAAACCTGAGTCTTTCTCATGCTGGGACCTACTACTGTGCTGTTGCCTCATGTGGACACATACTGTTTGGAAATGGGACTAAGCTGGATATTGAAGGTGAGTAACGTTCTAGCAGCAATTGTTTCATCTGATAAATAGTTAGGATTACTCCCTGATTAAACATATGAACACAGACTAAAAAGCTGCTCTGTAATCTCTCCTCATCTCTGGCTCTCTGCAGATGAGAACTCTCTCGTCTTGGTGTATGTCTTGAGCAGCGCCTTGGCATTCACCATCATCCTGAGTGTTTTACTGACTTTCTTACTGTACATAAGAAAGAGAAACAGCTGCCAGTGTACAGGTAAATTGTGGAGTTTGTATCTGCAGTGTGTAATTACTGAATACACCATTATAGAAATTTTCCACTGTTTTTCAGAATCTCAAGCAAGATTTACAGCCTCCTCCACAACAAATGCAGAGGTAATTGCAGTCTTATGTTAACATTTGAAATTATTTCTACCACCATGAAAAATAATTCTGTTGAAACAGTTTTTTAAATGAATGTCACATTCCATATTTTGATTTATTGTTTTTAATATTTCATTGCCAGAGTTGTAAAAATGAAGAAAACCTCCATTACGCTGCTTTAAGGGTAAAAAAGGCTGACAGATCTAGAAGACTGAGGGATGACACACAGGAGGGATGTGTGTATTCCAGTGTAAAGCACATGACATGACTTCAATTCTGTTGCCTTCTGTCTAATTTCACATGTAATTTTACCAAATGATTGATGCAAAGCTTAACCTTGCCATAAACTAATTAAAGAACCTCCTCCAATGACAAGATATAAAGATTTGAAGATTCAGTGTGCTGTGTATTCTTATAACTGTGCTGCTTGTGCTTTTTGCTAATTAACTGAATTACTGTTTCATGACTGAAACCCTTTGCTATTAACAGTGCAGTATCCATACTGGAAATGTCACTTTTTATTTGAATTTTGATCATGGGAGGAAAAAAAACAGTCTCTGATGACAGGCCTGACTTTAGTATTCACGGTTTGTTCTATAGTGGAAGGGGTTTATAAAATTTTAGGGTGAGGGTAAGGGTGTGTGTATGTGTGCGCACACACAAACCATAAATGTTATCTACCGCTGTTTTGACAAAAATATAAGTTAACAAGGCAGGATTGTTCATTTACGAGAGGCCTATTTGGATCATCTTTTGTCTGTAAAAGTGCTGCAGAAATAAAGGATATTATGATTACGAATTTAAAAAACAGGAGTTCTTATGCGGAGAGATTTACAGTTCTACTCATCTAAGCTGCTCTGTGGATTCCAGGTAAGGGGAGCTCAGATCGCTCTAAGACAGGCCTGATAACATTTGACATTTGCTTCAGATTTGAGAAAAGCACTTCACACTTCACATCAACCGATAAGCCTGCAAAAAATAAAAATCTAATTAATGACACATGTATTTCCCAAACAGAGGAACTTCAATATCTAAGTGAGAGCCTATGTGTATTTACTTCCCCTAATGAAATCTAACTCTATTATTATGTGTCTGACAGGATGATGAGCACTTCATTGACAAAGACTGAGCATAGATGAACTCCACTGTACAGTAAATCATCTCCAGACTATGGCAAACATTAAACAAAACACTCCAATCTTACTAAACAAGCAAAAACTTGACCAAACCAAAGGGGGTGTAGCTCTTTAATGAGATCAGTGTGAGAACATACCACACAGCTGAGGATGTCTGTGGTTAAATTATTTTTTTTAACACTTTTTTTTTTTTAAACACATGGCAGTTTATGTGGCCGTGAGCATGTGATCGCTTCGTTGATAGGACACCTGGGGTTGGCCAGTCAGTCACAGTCTTGTGTCTGCAGAGAGGAGAAAGGCTGAAAATCATTTTCAGCAAAATGTTGAACACGATGACGGCTCCAGTATTTGTTTTGTGTCTGATATGTCTATTCTTAGGAAGAACGGGTGAGTTATGTTTTTTGTGACTTTTTCTCATGTCAGTGCTCCTAATTACTTTTTATGTGTTCATCGTGCGAAACCTTGTATCACATTGAACTAACTGTGCATTTACTTTGTCTCTCATTTAACTTAAGCTCAGATCAGGGAGCTGAAATTTGACGTTTTATACCAGACAACTTAACTTTCCACTGTTTCCGTGAAGATGATGTTGCTTCAAGGTATTACTGGTATAAACAGACTCTGGGCCAGAAACCAAGACTCATCTCTACCTTCTACAAGTTTGACAAATTTGAAAAATTGAATCTTTCATGATGAATTCAATAAAGAGCCACACTTCACACTGGATACTGGAGTAGGTAGAAATCACTTAAAAATAAGAGATATGCATATTTCAGACTCAGCTACTTACTACTGTGCAAGTAGCTATACATTTATTTTTGAATTTGCAGAGGGCACTACTGTCAGTGTATATTTCCGAGCTTTGGTCCATCAGTCAGAATCTGAGACCATCCAGTCAGGAGGCTCTGTGACTCTCAACTGTACAGTACACACTGAGACCTGTGATGGAGAACACAGTGTTTACTGGTTCATAAACATTAAGTTCTGTTAAAAGTTCTGCAGTGTTTCTTGTTATCTGGTTCTCTACAGATGAGGTGGAATGGCTTTTCTTGGTGTATTTCTCGAGTGGAGCTGTGGCATTCACCACCTTGCCGAGTGTCGTACTTGCCTCTACAGTATGCAAGATAGCAATAGCAAAACACTTGTGGACACTGTATGTGCAGTATATTATATGATTATATTATTATATTATAGTATATCATGTCCAGAGCTGCCACAATGGTGAGAACCTCAGAGAGAGGGATGACACCTGGACTGAATGTGTGTACTTGAGTGTAAGGCAGCAGAGCTGGACACCTTCTATATTTGTCTCTGTGTAATCAGACATGACCACATTAGTGTCGCTTTAAAGAGGCAATTATGATTTGTAAATATGAGTTTACCTCAGTGCCATGCATGTGAAGCCTCACCCTGCAGTAATCTCATTAAAACAAGTTTTTCCAAAGACATCACATGAAGTGTATGTATGTATGACTTTCACCATCTCTGTGCCACTAGGTTGCAATAGATGTCTATGTTTCTGGTGCCTGGGCATCCACAATTGGAAACTTAAAAAAAAAAAAAGTGTTAAACTAAAAGCGTAGTTCACAGTGGAAGATGTACGACCTGCTAAAGCATGTGCTTTTTCATAAAGCCAAGATTCACAGAAACAGACCACACCTGTCAGTAGCTGTAGTAAACATGGTGACCGCATTCATCCTGCAAACATCTTTTTACAGTTTCCATGTGGTCTGCAGAGTTAAGACAAAATCTATCAATGCTTTTCTAAGGTTTGGTTGATTTCTTCAGCTTCTTCTTCGAGCTACTATAACACTCTGAATGTGAGAAGGTGTATATTTGTGCAACAAACCACAAATGAAAGCACACCTCCGACTGTTCTCAGAAAGCATCTGGAAGGAAGTCACATTTACTTAAAATTACAGAAAAGCTCTGTAGAAGGCCCCATCATTTATATTCAAATAAAACTCTGTGGCCAGCAAGGAGAATAGAGACAATTATGGATACCAAAAACAACTTCAGTGTACATATGGGCATGTGATGGTTTAGTTGTAATGGGATAGCAACAGAAAACTCTGACAGATATCTCACAGATGAAGCTAAAACTGTCTGCATGTCCACATACAATAGAGATACACAAGAATTTTATGTGAACTGGCCCTTTACACTCCAGGTCCAGGAGATCAACACCTCACCCGGTTCACATTATGGAACTGGAAAAGAGAGTGTGGTGCAAATTTACTACAGGAAAAAGACTGCAGATTGTGGCATCATTCAATCCTCTCTATAATCAGTGTCTTATTCATGTTCTTTGTTTTTCTGCTTCTTTCAGGTCAAGCACAGTTAAGTGACATCTCCCAGCCTGATTCTTTCAAAGCAGTGGAGCTAGGAGACACAGTTACTATTACATGTCACATTCATAGTCCTGCAAGGCACATAATGTGGTACAAGCTGACCACTGGGAAGAGACTACAGCCCATATCTGTTGAGCCAGTGGCCACAACAGATAGGTTTTATAATCTGACAACATTTAATAAGGAACCTCACCGTTATTCAGTAAAATATGGCAAAAACAACAATCACCTGAGTATATCTGCAACAACAGGGGAAGACGTTGGAACGTATTACTGTGGGCTGTTGAACGTAAAGGACATTCAGTTTGGATCAGGAACCTTTCTAATGGTCAAAGGTATTCATTCTCTGTAGTTTATCTTCTTAATTGCACCTCAACATCATTGCTGCTGAATATGAGCATAACGCTGACGACTACAGTTCATTTGTTTTTTTCCTAAGGTCTAAAGATGATCAGTGATTCTATCGTCCAGCAGCCAGAGTCTACATCTGTCCAGCCAGGAGACTCTGTGACTCTCAGCTGTTCTGTTCACACTGGTCATTGTGCAGCAGAACACACTAGTGTCATGTGGCTCAAACACTCTGATCACGCTGCTCCAGAAACCATTTACTCCTCTGGAAATAAAAACAACACCTGTCAGAGGACTAAGAAAGACTCTGAAGAAACTACCTGTGTCTACAACCTGCTCCTGAGGAACCTCAGCTCTGATGATGCTGGGACCTACTACTGTGTCGTGACTTCATATGGACAGACACTGTTGGGAAACGGAACCAGGATTAATATTTTCAGTAAGACAGTAACAGACAGTAAGACGATCTGTCTTAAGGCAATGTTTCAGTCAAGAAAATCTTAATGTATCAATAAGCGTTATACTCATAAAAGTAAGAAAATAGTTATAGTTATTCCTTAGTCAAATGTTAGATGAACCCAGAGTAGAGCTACTTTGTAATGCACTTAGTTTTAAGTTGCTCTGGACAAAAGCAAAATAAATGTAATGTCTCCTTATGTCTGGACAGATAACATGGATTTTGGCTGTGTGGTGAATCACAACAGTGGAGGTCTGGCTCTCATCACTATACCGGGTGTTTTACTAGCTTTCTTAATATATGTGATTATTAAAACAGCCACCTGCTGCCATACAGGTAACTGGTATTATTGGTATCTATATTGTCTGTTCACTGAACATAACATTATGTTCTAATGAGGTTGTTGTTTTTCAGAGTCTAGTGCAGGATTATCAACTCCCCCCACAACCAACGTAGATGCATCTGCTGTCCAACACGCTGCTCTAAAGGAGGACAGATCAGAAAGAGAGAGAGACGACACCTGGAGTGAATGTGTGTACTTTAGTGTGAAGCAGCAGAGCTGAGCATGTTTCCTCTTTGTCCCTGTAAAACAGGACACAGCCTTATTAAAGTAGTTTGCAAAGTATAATTTGGCTTTTCTTTAACTGCTTATTATAAACATTATTTCATCTGGATATGATCACAGTGAAGCCTGACGCTGTAATAAATCATTAAACAAGCTTTTCCAAAGACATTAAGTGCAATGATTTCTACTCTCTGTCACACATCACATACAATAGAGGTACCTGAGAATCACACATTCAGGCAATAAGTGAGTTTCAGTCTCTAAGAAATCTGTAATGAAACAACACCTGCTAATAACCACAATGTTCAACGTCTCACCAGCCAATCACGTTCTACAAGGTGAGGGCGATGAACCAATCAGAGCTGACACACACAGCGGAATGTAGGACAAGTTGGTGTTGGTGAGTCTGTGAAGTCTGCTCCTGCTTCAGTCAGAAAGAAGCGCTGCGGTGAAGAAGCAGGACCAGAGAATCAGACAAGACGATGCTGTACTTAAATGATACCCTGCTCTGCCCTCCCTGTAAGTAAAACAAAAAAACACTTGTGGAATCATTTCATGAGCGTCTTCAGACACACACACACACACACACACAGCTGATTACATCCTGTCTGTTTATTTCAGGTGTGGTGTAGAGGCGATCCAGCTACTATTGAATGTTACATAGCATGAAACATTACAAAGAGTGTGGTACAAATTTACTATATAGGATGAACTGCAGCCTGTGACATCATTCAATTCTCTCTATACTCTATAATAGAGTAGAGTAATAGAGTAGAGTAAGTGCTTATGAATTTCACAACCATTATTCAGTAAACTTTGACAGAACGTAGTAATCTGAGCATATGTGCCACGTGGGAAGACAATGTACTATACATCTGTGGAGAGATGGATTTTAAGTACATTCATTCACTTGGATCAGGAACAACTTTGATGGTATATAAAGGTCTATATTCTCTGTGTATCATTAAAGCATTATTGTCACATTTCAAGATAAATTCAGCTGAATATTAACATAATGATAGTGATCATGGTTCATTTATTTATTTTACAAGAATTAAAGACGTCCAGTGATTCTGTCATCCACGAGCCAGAGTCTACAGTTGTTCAGGCAGGGGACTGTGACTCTCAATAGAGCTGCTTTGTAAAGCGCTAACTGTAAATTGCTTTGCAAACTAAATGTAATGTCTCCTTATGTCTGGATTTGCAGATGACATGGGTTTAGTGTACCTGCCATATGGAGGTCTGCTTATCATCATCACCCAGGGTGTTTCACTGGCTCTCTTTTTGTTATTCTTATTAATAATCATTAAAAGACCCAACTGCCGCTGTACAGGTAACGGATACTATTGATATCTATTCTGTGTGTTCGCTGAACATAGCATTACATACCAACAAGGTTTTTCATTGATTTTCAGAGTCTGTTCCAGGACTTTCAGCTTCCCCCACTAACAATGTACAGGTACTTGCTGTTTAGATGAACATTACTTTGACTATTACATCTGTGGATTTGGTTTTCATTTCTGTCATGTAGAATATACTGATGTGCTGTTTCGCATGTCCAGGGCTGCCGAGATGGAGATAATATCCGACACTGCACTAAAGGAGAACAACAGATCAGTAAGAGAGACGACACCTGGAGTGAATGTGTGTACTTTAGTGTGAAGCAGCAGAGCTGAGCATGTTTCCTCTTTGTCTCTGTAAAACAGGACACAGCCTTATTAAAGTAGTTTGCAAAGTATAATTAGGCTTTTCTTTAACTGCTTATTATAAACATTATTCACATCTCTGCTTTGGTAAATTCGTCAGGTTGTGGCCAGTGGGACGACCGTGAGCCACAGATTCAGAGCTGTGCACTTTTTTATTGTTACTCTCTGGTTAACAATGAAAATATGATTTCACTGTTAGGTTTAGTCCAGCGTTTATTTAGGACCATCAGCACTTTCTGTCATTATGTGTGTGGTTTCAATCAATTAATTTTATAGTAGATGATTAGAAATTCTTTGTGATGCTTTTAGGCTCAAACTGAAACAGTAAGCTTGAATTCAGTGATGCTGGGTGCCTGACATGATGAAGAGGAGTATCTGCTGTAAACTCGCTAGCTCAGCAGTCCATATTAATGCATCTACATGCATGCATCTACTAGCAGGACCAAGAGTAGCGTTATCTGCCAGGGGCTGCTGAAGGCTGTGACATCAGCTGCGAGACTTCAGCACTGTAGGTGTGTGCGCTCTCACTAACCACAGGTATAATCTGCTAGTGTGGTTAGAACAATGAGACCTGACAGCACAGGATGGCTCAAATTCAGATATAAGAAAACAGCCTAGCCTTTTTCTAATAACATCCTGTAAGAAACCTGTAACTTTAGAAATGACTTCTCTATTCCTGTCAACTGTTCTGTGGTTTTCAGGTGAAGGAGCCTCAGTTCAGTCTCTGAGCGGTCGGCAGGAAGTGACTTTTGCTTTAAGAGTACAGAAACAAAGGGGTGCTCAGGGTCAGTAATATATACCAGAGGAGTTGACAGACTTGTTATTCTACTACATTTATCCAGGAGCTTGGCACCGGTTACTTTTCAGATTCAGATTACACTGTGGTATTAATACAAGGTGCGATCAAAACGCTTCAAGAACGTTCCTGCAGTAAATAAATGTGGGGTGGCAGTGTGATGCACATGCAGCACGTGCAGGCCATAACTTAAGTGTGTGACTATTCCATGTTATGTCTCTGTTCCCCTAGATAATCCACAACCTTCATCCTCGACAGGTTCAACTACTTCTTTCAATTTTAAAAACAGTTGACAATTTGTTCTGTGGACTATTCAGAGTAACAGAGACACTGATTCCAGAAAGAGAAGAAGCTGCTGGAAGTTTATTTTTTTATATGTTGCAGTACTTCAGCTGCTGCTAAGCAGATTTGACCAATACAAGAGATGTATTTATGCAGGCTCTTCAGGTTCACTGTCTGTGAAATCTGAAACGAAAGCTTCACATCAGTATTTACTTTCTGTATTTTAGACTCAGTGGGTTGTGGACACCTTTTAATTTTGAGAATCAGTGGGACTCATGACATTTCTGCAATCCCTTTGATAATTCAAGAAAAGTCTTCCATTCTTCTGAAGTAAGCAACTAAAATGCTGTTTCCATTCTGCCAACCTCATTGTGGTTAACCTATGTGTTGCCATTAAATATCAAACAGCTGATGACTTATCGTCTCCATACAGAGCAAACACTGATTAAGTATGACAACAAAACTATTTTCAACTCTGCTGACAAAGACCCTGCTGTCAAAGCAGGCCATGATGGAGGGGTTTTTTGTTTCACTGTGAACCAGCCAATCATGTCGTACAAGGTGAGGATGATGAACCAATCAGACCTGACACACACAGTGGAATGTAGGACAAGTTGGTGTTGGCAAATCTGTTAAGTCTGCTCCTGCTTCAGTAAGTCAGAACTGATGAAGACGCAGGACCAGAGGATCAGACAAGACGATGCTGTACTTTGTAAATGTTTTCCTGCTCTGGCCTCTGTGTAAGTAAAGCAAAAATATGTTTGTGGAATCTTTCCATGAGTGTCACACACAGCTGATTATATCCTGTCTGTTTATTTCAGGTGTGGCACAGAGGAGTGAAATCTCTCAGCCAGTTTATTTCCGAACAGTGAAGCTCGGAGATCCAGCTACTATTGAATGTTACATAAAGAGTGAACTGGAAAGGAGAGTGTGGTACAAATTTACTACAGGGAAAAGACTGCAGTTTGTGGCATCATTCAATTCTCTCTATAGTTGGAGTGCAATTGCTGATGAATTTAATGACCGTTACTCAGTAAACTCTGACACAATCAACAATCATCTGAGTATATCTGCAACAACATGGGAAGATGTTGGAACATACCACTGTGGAGTAATTCACTTAAATGATGTTCAGTTTGGATCAGGAACCTTCTTGATGTTTAAAGGTATTCATTCTCTGTAACTCATTGTTAAAACATCTCCCTAATTGCACCTCAACATCATTGCTGCTGAATATGAGCATAACGCTGACGACTACAGTTCATTTGTTTTTTTTCCTAAGGTCTAAAGATGATCAGTGATTCTATCGTCCAGCAGCCAGAGTCTACATCTGTCCAGCCAGGAGACTCTGTGACTCTCAGCTGTTCTGTTCACACTGGTCATTGTGCAGCAGAACACACTAGTGTCATGTGGCTCAAACACTCTGATCACGCTGCTCCAGAAACCATTTACTCCTCTGGAAATAAAAACAACACCTGTCAGAGGACTAAGAAAGACTCTGAAGAAACTACCTGTGTCTACAACCTGCTCCTGAGGAACCTCAGCTCTGATGATGCTGGGACCTACTACTGTGTTGTGACTTCATGTGGACAGACACTGTTGGGAAATGGCACCAGGATAATTAACAGTAAGACAGTAACAGACAGTAAGACCATCTGTCTTAAGGCCACAGATCTTGAAATGAATTTTCCAACATAAACAAGTGTTGATTTCTCAGTAACATTTGTGGAGTCAACAGGGAACTAAGTCCCACAAATTGCTATTCACTTTCCTGTAACACTATCAACCAGACAGGGATGTTGGTATCAAATGATGCTGCAAAACTGATCAACAGAAAAATGATCAGCAAACTTTTCTGATAATCAATCAGAGGTCGTCTGTCAGGCAAAAACACTAACATTTCTGGCTTCTCCAACTCTCTGTTTTTTGAGTTTTGCTTGATACCAAACATCTTAAGACAGTCATATTGGACTTTGAGAAACTGGGACTGACCTTTGTCACTGTTTCCTGACATTTTACAGACCAAACAATTCATCAAGAAAATAACTACCAGCTCTATCAATAATAAAAATAATCATTATTTAAAGCCCTAAAGCCAACACTTATCAAGTCTGTGCTTTGTTCAATATCTGAACTTGGAAACTATGATATGGTCAATGTTAGGGAAAAACAGTGGTCTTGGAAAATAAAATATGGTTGAAATCTGGTAAGGAATAGAGAACAAAAACACTTAACAAGGTCAGGATCAGGTCACATGCTGCAACCTAGTTGTCTGCCAATTTAGATTGCCTTGTCATTTCTCTCACATCCAACACACTGACTACGAGAACCAACTGTTCACTTGCTGCCGAATATACCCCCGACCTTGACATGTGCCGTTGTTGATCTGTGAGTGGCCTTAATGATGTGTGCATACTTAAAATATATTTTAAAAATATCCAAATTAACCAGTGTTTGTCTCCTCTGTTTAAAACAGACTCAGCCATCACCAAATCAGTTGTACCAAGTCCAACCGTTATTGCACTGATGTTGTCTAATATCAGTCTTGGGATTATGATGCTTATTCTTGTTTGGATACTTTGTAAGAGTTGGAGGAAAGAATCCACAGGTATGTAAAACTAATCGGCTGTCTATCTGTCAGATCCACATTCTGTCATATTCTGCAACAATCAGAAATGACTGTAGTTATCTTTCATCTTTTCTTCAGAGGCGACTGATAGATCTCCTGAAGGTTTTCAGGTAAGAGTTTGTCTCATATGTCATATGTTAGCTGTACATGACCTCTCTGTTTGATTTGACTAAATCCCTTTTGCCAACGTTGAGAACAGGTTTAATATTTCATTTTCCATTTCTCACAGGCTAGTGATGCAGTTACCTACTCAGCTGTGTGTCTGTCCCCCAGACAAACCACAGTGAAATACAGTGGAGACTCTGTAGTTTACTCTGCCATCAGACACTGTCAACAGAATCAAGTTTAATCTCCGGGAATATGAGCAAGTCAGCCACTGGAGTCTCCCGCCTTCTTTGGGAGTGTAATTAAAGCTGAAGTCAGTAATGTCAGATCTTAGCAGCTCAAATGGTGTGCTTTAATACTGAGTGTCAGTAATGGTCATATTTATAAACCAACTAGAACCTTCCAATTTAATTTGATTTCTGACATTAAATTCCCTCCTGCTGACAAACTAATCTCTGGAGTGCTGTATCTCTGGTTTTACTGTGCTACTGCAACATGGAAATAACAAGCTGTTATACTTCAGTAAACAGTTATTGTGTGCAATATAATAAACAAATGCATTTGCTAAGTCTTTTTTTGTTTGGCATGTGTTACTATTGTTCTCTTTAAATATTCTATCATTTTTTCTCACATCTCTTATGACCTATGACCTATTCTCTGATCCACTAGTTCTTTTTCTGTGCTCGTTCGTGTGCTAGTTTACAAGTCAAGCGATAACTGGTTGACAACCCAGTTGAATTGATCTTAGCTGTGGTCTGGTGTTGCTGCAGAATGAATGTGGCCGTCATACTGTCAACATGTTGGGCCGGATTTGGGAGAGTGGACATGAGCTCATTTAATGAAAGAGGTAATTCCACAGTCCACTTATTTGAACTTGGTTGAAATTTCAGCCAGCTGTTAATGCTATCAGCTGTGTCGCAATAGAAAAACTTAATTTTGCACCTTTAAGTATCCTTGAAGGTTCCTTGTGGAATTTTGGACATCTACTAGCGCTATGAGGCTGTTTTTCTGAGAATAGGTCAAGATAATAGATTATCTTGAGCATGAGCACAAGTAAGCACATGAATGCAAGCTTGCTCATGTGATGCAATACATACAGAAACACGCAAAGATATGCTTCAATGCAGCAAGAAATACAGGAAATTAATGGAAAAAG
>NW_026116675.1:0-21688 GCF_001640805.2 Lates calcarifer
CTCCTGTTTCTTATTGTTGGTGAATACAATCTCATCAGGTAATCAGAGCTTTTTCCCCTCACTGGCATGAGAACATAAAGTGACAAAACATAAAACTTGACAATCTGCGCAGTGAAAGAAATCTTAAAGAGAATTTTACTTCTAGACTTACCATGAGTGTCAGGTGGAGGGCCATTACTGCCGTTAACTAAAATAACAATAAATGTTACTTTAGGACAAATATTAAATGTATAAATTTAACAGATGGATAGATATCACAATAATAATGATATAATAATGTCACCATCACACACTAAAAAACTGATCTTATTCCTCTAAAAGAAAGGTCATGCCAAATGCAGACAAAGACAGAGAAGGGTAAGGTTTGAAGATGAATGTATTTTAACAGGAAAGTTTAGGCAGAGGGATGGCTGCTGGAGAAGGCAGAGAACAGGCTGAAAACAATGGTGTTGGAGATGGCTGGAGAAGACGACAGCTGAATGCTGGAACAGTAGCAGGCAGGCCAGCACAGCCGGCACAGGAATCCTAGGCACAGAAAATAACTATTAGCAAAGCAAGAGAGAGAGCATGAGAGAATAACTGAAGTCACAAAAGAACTTAAGCAGCCTAGCCACTACTGAGAGAGCTGTGATGATCTGGCAGCGGATGGTAGGGGCGCCAGGGTACTTCAACTGCAGGTGATGAGTAGGTTGAGAGACGGTGTGAGGTGAGAAGAGCAAGGAGTGAAATGACCAAAGAATAGGTACCACTTGAAAGACAAGACTTTATAATAATCTTACCTCCAACCTTTAAATTAATCACACTGAAAATTGGACGCCCGCTTGTGTAAAATCCACAGAAATACTGTCCAGAGTCAGATACATCCACTCGTTTGATTTTGAGATAGACAGTAGAGATGTTGGATCTCATTTCAAAATTTCCAGCTTCATATCCATCACAGAATTCAGCTTTACTGTCAGACCTGTACATAACTGAGATACAGCTGACCTTGGTCCTGTTGACCAGTCTGAACCAGAACGTCACAGTTTCATGTTTAGAAATGTTGGAGATCAGCAGTTTAACTTCTTGACCAGGCTGAGCCTTCACAATCTGAGACTCAGACACTGAGACAGAGATCCAGCCTGAGACAAACAACAGACACAACAAGAGATTGAGTTTTTTTTTTTTTAAAGTAACATGACCGTAAACAATAGCTCTTCATAAAAGTCAGCAAGAAGGTTATAAGTAAATAAGTTAACATAGTGAATAAGAGTTGAACATACAGAAATAAAATTAATAATGAAGTTGAGGGTATTTCTGTTCCAGTACTTACTGAAGCTGCAGAGAATTAAAGCTGTTATGAAGGTAAAGTTCATTATTGCGTGCATGACTACAGCTCTGCAATGTCTGTAAATGAAGTGTGACCAGGAAGAGTTTTTCAACATTAGAGAAGGGGTGTTGTTCTTTTGGTTCCTTATAATGACCACAAATGGTTCCATTAAAAATTGTTGTCACAAGAGGTACAGAAGAATTTATTATTGGTAGCAGTATGTTTGCAGTGTCACTGTCAGGGTTGTACACATTAAAAAAAAAAAAAAAAGGTAAGGGTAATGGTATAAAATGGTAATCTAGGTGCCAGAATGTTGAAGCTTAATAAACTACGTCAGATCCATCAAGTCAGTTGCTGCTTTTGATGACTGCACTAAACTGGCTTAAGACCTATCTCTCCAATAGACTTAAGTCTGTACGTTAATGACAACTCCTCCATACACAAAAGTTAGTCATGGAGCTCCACAAGTGCTTGGACCACTTCTATTCACATTGTATATGCTTCCTTTATACAACATTATCAGGAATCCCTCCATAAACTTGCATTGTTATGCAGATGATACACAACTATATTCAATGTCAATTTAGCCTGATGGAACCAATCAGTTAGCTAAACTTCAGGATTGTCGTAGGGAAATTAGGACAGGATCCGAAAATGTCTGGTTTTGGATGCAGAAAAACTAGTCCATGTATTTGTTACTTCCATATTGGACTATTACTTTACTCTCAACTACTATAACTCCTCATCAGGGTACCCCAACAAGTCTCTAGTTGATCCCAAGTGTTGCAGTACGATTATTGATAGGAAGTTTTAGCTTCTCTACATTGGCTTTTGGTCAAATCCAGAATTAATCAATATTAACTGAGAGGGTCCTTTAACGTCATTTGAGCACGACAGTGAGCACGACAGCGCAAGTGCCTCAGTCCTGACCGCATCACTGTCGTGCTCAAATGACGTTAAAGCACACTCGAGTGTAATATTGGGATTATACAACTATTACCAACAAAGTAAAATGTATAATCAAAATCTGTTCATGTTGAGGAGCAATTTGCTCTCAAAATTAAAAGGTTTTGGCGAGTGTTTTTTCCGTTTCCATGGAAATACATGGGGTCTGACTAATAGCTGTCAGTCATGTCACGACTCCTATGTGTAATGGAACCGAGTTTACCACTACAGCAAATAATCAGACCCTTAGTAACGACCTAGCAACAGAAATGATTTTCTAGTCCCAGATGAGTGAACTCTGATCTGACGTTAATGTTTTATCGAGGTCTCTGAACTTACCGAACTAAATCAATAGCCTACTGCACAAATAAATGCAACCGCAAACTTTTACGTGAATTTTAAGTTATAGCGCCGTGTCACCAACACAGCTGACAAAGAAAGCAGAGGCGCTTGCACCGAGGTCCACAAGCATCACTGAGGTGCTCAAATGATGTTAAAGCACACCCTTGAGTGTAATATTGCAATTATACAACTATTACCAACAAAGTAAAATGTATATGGCGGAGTAATATTTTTAGTGATGAGTAAGGTGTGCTGTCATGCTTGAGCACATTCTAAATGTCTTGTTGACCAATTGGATTGCTTGGTCGGAACTACTTGTTGTATAATATACCTTGTCTTACTGACTACACTGAAAAGGCAACCGAGACCGAAACATTGTCACAAGCAACGTATGTGGTCAGGTGTTGAATTGGATTTCACAAAGTTTTGGATTTGATTCTGTCTGAACTGAGCAGGAGGTTCGACCAAGATGGAATGACAGTAGTGGGAGTCATAGAGAAGACTGTCCAATAAAATGGGTCCAGTTCGGGTCCCATCCTACTAACTTTGTTTGGTAATTCAGAAAGTTTTGTTTTGACAACTTGTAAATAAACATTAATTTGTTAACAGCAGTGAGCTGTGAAATCAGTGTTAACTGGGTTTTTGACTTCCAGACAGTTTCGGGTCTTCTTGATTTTGTTTTCAAATAATAGGTTGGTCTGGTTTGGTATCAAGTTGCACATTCTGAGTCTTTTTGTGTTTGGACACACCTTTTTGGACCTGTGAAGACCTTCTAAGCCTATCTATATCAGTTGCTCAGTTGACCTTAAAATCTGCTCGAGGAACAGCATGTCCCATGTGCACAGAGCCATCTTTGAATAATTGGATATACACGTCACAGTGAAAAGTTTCATTAGTGTGAATCCCAAGTGCAGGAACACTTTTAGACAGTAAGCCTGCATGTTCATTAGCATTTCAACTGTTTTATTATGCAGTGCCCTTGCTTTGCCTGTAAATACCAAGTGTGTCAGTGGTTGGTGCTCTTTTTATCAAGATATTTTGTAAATGTGGCTTTGATAACAGGCAGTGCATGGCTGCTGTTGTATAATGTTTGTGTACTTTGTGTATGCATGCCCTGACATCATTGCCAGCTTTGTGAGTAATTAACTGTGTCTGTGGCAGCTGTTTTATCATCAGCATTTATTGTGTAAATTTGGCCTTCCTATGAGTCAGTGCTCAGCTGCTGTTGTGTGTGTGTGTGTGTGTGTAGCCTATATCTTGTGTATGTTTTCTTACATTATTACTATTCCTTTCATAGACAAATACTGTATGTATTACTGTATGTAAGTATACAACTTATTCATATTCATCTAAGAAAAGTTGTTTGCAACAGTGGATGGTTTCTGTATCCCTGTATTTTTCTTCTAGATATGTGACATACACATATAGACACCAGTGATTTTATCAACAGTTACTTTACTATTATGCTTCTTGATGTTTTCCAGAAACATGTAGAGGCGTTTGTTTAGAAACCTTTGACCTAACAGCTCATGACTTTCACCTCAGTTATGCTCCAACCACACTGTGCTTTCTCTTCCTGTCAAACACGTGATGTGTATGCCACTTTCTCTGTTGCTGCTGCAGACCTCCATCTAACTCTCAGTACAAGAGAGTCTGAACAGTCATCAGTGTCTTTACTGGCTCCTCCTCCATCAAACACCAATCATATTCATCTTCTCCCAGATACCGCTGTAGAATGAGATCATGAGGATTTTAACTCTTTTTAAGTAAGAAAATTGTAGCAGAGATTGCACAGTTTGGCTGTACATAAAATCTTTATTACAGATATATTTTTTCTTTTTTGCAATTGATGATAAATCCACCTATCCATCAACCATAGAAAACACCAAAAGCAGATGAATATGATAAAGCATCAGTTCCACTCTGAGCTGCTGTTCCAGTGGTTTCCTGAGTCTATCTGGAGGTAGCGTAGACAACATTTGGCTCCAGCTCTCTCTCTGATGGAGGCCTTCTGCTCCTTTTGGCTTTTGGAAGGAAACTCAGCGCTGCATAGTTCAGATCATCAGAGCCCAGATTCTGTAAATGACTCCTCTCACACAGCTGAGTCTGTGAGAAAACATGAAACCATTACTTAATAACTGAACTGAACCAGACAACATATAAAAACAGACTTTGATCAGTCTTAATCTAAGGTTATATTTTGATTACCTCACTGTGTTGTGGATTGTGTCCCTCTTTATGTGCTAAATGACAGAAACATCTTGTTCAGTTCACTGTTAGAGAAGAGCTTTTCATATCTTTTGTCAACCAGGAAGATTTGCATTTGTAAAGTTGTGCACTTACAACTCAAATACAAAGATAGAAGTACCTGTATGAAGTTTCCTGATTTTGAAAACCAGAACAATGATGATTATAAAGAGGAAAATAATCAGACCACCCAGGATCACACTCGTCAGATCTGCTAGTTCATCAGACTTTTCTACAAGAAAGATGATTCAATTTCACTTTTTATATCGAGATCAGCTGTTATTTTGACAGAGACTAAAAAGAGCACATGTTTATCTCTTTCCAATCAGAACACAGATGAGACTTAATAACAATCTTACCTTGAACCTTTAAATATGTTGCACTGGAAATTACTGAGTTTCCAGTTGTGGGAAGTCCACAGAAATAAAGTCCAGAGTCAGATAAATCCACTGGTTTGATGTTGAGAAAGAGAGTAGTGCTGTTGGATGTCATGTTAAATTTTCCATTTTGAAATCCATCAAAGTAAGAAGCATTGCCATCAGAGGTGAACATGGAGGAGATCCGGCTGGCGTTGGGCTCATTGCCCAGTCTGAACCAGAGTATGTGAGCAACAGAACTGGTAAAGTTAGTACACAGCAGAGTGACCTCTTCACCAGGCTGTACCTCCACAGTGTGAAACTCAGAAACTGAGACAGAGATCCAGCCTGAAACACACAAGTAAATCATCCAGTAACTTATAATTCAACAGGAACCAAAGAGGAATGTAATTTGTGTTAATGGACAGTTAAGAAGTTTCACTTCTGGCAGATTACTGTACTGAAGAAAGGTTAGCAATTGATGTAATGATGAAAAAATAGGTCAGTGTACTTACTGAAGGTACAGAGTAAAGCTGTTATCAAGGTAAAGTTCATCGTTGTGCGTACAGTACGACTGCACCACTTCAATGTTAGTGACTGAACTGCTGTTCCAGTGTGGTGTCAATGCAAAGAGGCGGGCTGTGTTTGCTTAATTCTGTTGCTCAGACTGACAATGTGGCGACCCAGTCTGAATCAAACAACATGAAATCTATTTCTAAACTGTCTTTAAGAGGAAAAAATTCATGTCAATTACATTAACAGACAAATTTCAGTAGTTGTTTTTGTTCTTTAAAAAAAATACATCAACAATTACATTAAAAATAAACTGGTAGACAAACTTACAGAGTAAAGCTTAAGAAGGTAAGGTTTCACCATAATGCATACAGTGAGACTGCAGCATTGAACTGTGCTCCAGTAAGACTGCTTAAACTAAAGGTGGTCAGGTTCCAACTTGACCTTTTAATGTCTCTGTTCTGTGCACAGTCTAAGTCCACCTCAGAGTGTGTTATTGTGCTTATGGCCACTTACCACAGGAAAAACAAACACATTTCTGCTTCATTTCAGACTTTATTCAGATATTCAGACTTGACAGATTTTATGATTCCTATCTCAGATGTGCTCAGACCACACTCTGCCACCCTCCTTTCCAACAAGTGATGTTTACTTCATAGAATTCACTGCCTGCAGGGGGCAGTGTGTTAAAGCTGCAGCAGCAGTTTTTTTTTTTTTTTTTTTTTTGGGTGGGCACCATCAGCATTACCACATCATGTCTAAGGGCATCTTAAAATATAAAATGTTAGAGGTGATATTTTTGTTGTATGTGAAAGTAACACACTGTGGAGAAGATAGAACCCAGATGAGGGTCAGCTGTGTGCCTCCTGTGGTTCAAACTTCACTTCACACTGATACAGACTGTACTGTTTTCTCAGCAGACAGACCAGTAGGGGCAGAAATATTTGTCACATGTTCATTTAAAAACTCACAAACGAGGTGTAAATCTGGTTGGCTGCTGCCAACTTTGTATTTTCCTTCCTCATAAAAATATAGACACGTTCATTTATAAATGAAACATCAGCTCCACTCTGAACTGCATTTATTTTTGCACCCTGAGCCTATCTAGTAGCAGAATACACCACATTCGGCTCCACTTCTCCTCTTCTTTGTTTTGGACAGAAAGTCACTGCTGCGTAGTTCAAATCATCAGAGCCCAGGTTCTGTAGAAACAACACTTAGAGTCACTTTTCTTACCAAGCTGCAGTTTAGAGGCAAACAAAATGAGTGGACGTAGTTCTATATGTTAAAAGAATAAAAGTAAAGGCTTGATTCACCTCATGCCGTGGTGAATTCTTTTCCTCTTTAGCAGCTGAATGACAGAGACAATACGTGTAATCAGGTATTTGACAAGTTATTCTGTTTTTGTCTTCATTCAACATATTAATACAACTTGAGTGAAGATGAGAAATAAAAGATAATAAGATAGAAACAGTAGCTTTCTAAAATTACCCATCTGAAGTTTCCTGCAAGCAACTAGACCAATGATGACCATCACAAGGAGAATGGTCAGACCACCCAGGATCACACTCGTCAGCTTTGTTATTCCATCACACTCTGCTACAATAAAGATCATATACGTAGACTGTTTTCCCTTTATTGGTTTGAGATTTGCAAAAATTGAATTGTAAAATGTAAGTTAGCCATACTTATCCTTTCCATTCTTATCTTAAAATGAAATGTGAAAGAGAATCTTACCTTCAGACTTTCTGTCTTTTTCCTGTCTATGAGATTCATCACCTCCTTTTAACAAGATGAAGATAATTGAAAATAAAGACTTTGTGACGATGATTTAAAAGTTACTTATATTCTTTTAATGCAGATATTAAATCTGCAAGTATAGAAAGAAGAGACAGAGGAACAGAAAAAAATAATAGGTAATAATCATACCTCCAACATTTAATTGTATCACACTGTAGATTATGTGTCCGTCGATGCGAAATCCACAGAAATACAGTCCAGAGTCAGATACATCCACATGTGATATTTTTAGAGAGACAGTAGAGATGTTGGTGCTCATTTCAAATTTTCCAGTTTTAATTTCATTACAGTATGAAGGACTGCCATTAGATCTAATCATAACTGATATACAGCTGGCCTTGGTTCTGTTGACCAGTCTGAACCAGGATGTTGTAGTTTCATGTTTAGAAATGTTGGAGCACTGCAGAGTGACTTCTTGACCAGGCTGAGCATTCATGGTCTCAGACTCTGACACTGAGACGGAGATCCAGCCTGAAACACACAACACACACAAGAAGAGATGGAGTTGTTATTGGAAAGAAAACGACCCCTGTTAATAATTTGAAAAATAAGTTGTGAAGTTGATAGAAATGTAGTGACCGTACTTACTGAAGCTGCAGATAAGTAAAGCTGTTATCAAAGTGAAGTTCATCATAGTGTGTATGACCGTAGCTCTGCAATGTCTGTAATTATCTGTGCTCCAGGAAGGCTGCTCTCAACTTAAGAGGTGGGCTTTTTTTTTTTTTTGCTTATCTAATTGGTTAAACTGACCTCAGACATGCTGTCAGTGAAATGAGAGATGACGCCATATGATCGCCTTAAGAGATATGAGACCAAGTCATTCATGAGGCTATTTTATATTAAGTTACCATGGTAATGTTCAAAATGAATACTGTAAATCACATATATTAAGGCCTTTATTAGGGAGACAGTTACATCAAATCTTCAGATTCACTTTACTTTGGTTATGACCATAAAAATGTCTACACCAGACAGTTGAGAATGTCAGGAAATATGACTCTCCAAAGAGTTGTTGGAGGTTATTTGAATACCAGTGTGTTTGTGCCTCTGGATTACAGATAATGGTCTACTGTAGTCTGCTGTACTAACTCTAACCCTAAGTGCTTTATGATGGGTTTCACATTGAAACCACCGAGAAACAAACAGACCTTGTTAGAACCAACATAAAGACCAGTGGAATTTGAAATCATCTAATGAATTCAGGATTGATGTTTTAATGTGTCTGTATCAGAAACCTTCATATACATTCTCACTTTTTGTGAGTGGGGAACTCTCTTTTCTTTATTTGTTGACTTCCTATAGTGTGGGGTGTAGTTTACATCCTGGACAGATCACAGGAGTTGGCCATAAATGTGAAATTCAGTTTAATTCAGACTTTGTTGTGTGTGGGTGTGTGTGGTGACCGGGCAAGCTGCAGTGAATTGTTATGTGTGTCATTTCTGTCCCTACTCATTAAATACAACAGATGTGACATACGATTGTCACAACTGTAGAGTTGTTAGAAAGCACTCTAAATGTTGCTGTGCTGAACCCACAAATGAACGACATTTATAAAGAACACACTGACAGCAGTAATGAAGCACCTGCTGTAGTTTTGCTGTGCTCTGTCATGTGTTCAACATGTACAGTCTTGGGCAGAGTGGTTTCATATGAGAATATAAAAGTGTCACACTGCTTCAAGTGTCATCACAAGTTTTATACATGTTTATACACTGTGAAGATAAACTAGTGTTGTGAGTCTGTCAGAAGTGTGAAGATACAGATATCTCACTAATGCACACAGTGCTGTTTGTAACCACAGAGCAGAGTGGAACACTGGACACATGGGTGTCATAAATATTTATAAATACAACTATCATTCTTCGAAGATAAATTTCCTTTTTGATTCAGACATGTAGCACATTGATGTCACAGTTAAAATGTTCCATTTCTACACTGATATTGTATTTATACAAATGTAGAACTTGATCATTGTGTCTGCTTGAAAGAAGAAAGTCAGCCACTATTCATTGCTTCATTTCAGGCTTTATTCTTACAAAGCTTTAACTTTACAGGCCTCGTGATTTTCACTTCAACACACTTCATAGTGTGTGTCTTCCTGTCCAATGTGTGATGTGTCCCTCACTCTATCTGGAGCAGCCATCAAAAAGTCAGATCATAAATAAGCAAAACAGAGGTGAGAGAGACTGTATTATTTTATTTTGAATTGAATGTTCTAAAGCACAGATCCTCAGGAACCAAAAAAGTTTCCTTTTCCAAATGCTCACAGTCTGGTTTTTAATCAGGTTATTTTTGTCCATTAAAATGATTTCATCAGATTCCAGGATATTTCACACTTAGAGCAAATGTTTGGATATTCTTTGACTTAATAACAGCAAACTGCATCAGCCGAGTTAATTCTCATGTTTTTCAATACATAATGTTAAGCAGCAGAGTACTTTATGTGTAGTTGTGTATTATATACAGTTGCAGGCCCAGGGAGAGACGATATAAAGTGTAATCTTAGACCGTCTGATGCATAAAACACAGATATTTTGTCACAGCCTTCCTCAGTGCCATTCTGCGACATCTTTTTCAAACACACTATATGTCATTTTCTGTTGCGAGGAGTCTCTCAATCAAAACCGTAAAACAAAAGACGGACTTCACATTGAATCATGGGGTCATGGGAGTAGTTATCTTCACCATCACTGATGTCACCGCAGTTAGCTTCTCCCAGTTACAATTTCTGGAGTCAGTCATTCGGGAGGATTTTACTGTGAGCGAAAATATCCATAGAGGTTTCCTGCTCAGCTTGTTTCTCTGAAAACTTCATATCCATACGTCTGATGACTGAAATCCTTCATCAGCTCCAGTCGTTTTTAGATATTTAAATGCAGAAAAGTTGCATATTATACCTTTAAGTTTGGAAGATGCTGATGCAGCATGTGAAGATAAAGTAGTGGTGTGAGTTTCAGATAGCTCAGTTACACAGAAAGTGTTGTCTGTTGCTCTAGTGGAAGGTACAGTAATGGGCTGCTCATACAGCATTTAGAGAATTTTAAATGGATTTTATTCTTAATTCAGACATTCAGCATTAATAATCACAGTTCATCCTGTCACTATAGTGGTGTCATATGTTGTTCAGTGTGGAGAAAACAGGGTTGTAGTCAAAACATGAGCATTACTGAAGAAAGGCAGACAGTGTTCACTGTGTTCCTTCAGTTTTTTTTTTCCAACAATTTTGATGTAACATGCGGACAGTTGTCAGTATCTTCACTCCTCCTCCTACAAACACCAATCATATTCTATAGACATAAGACAGTCATCTGAGGACCTTCTCTGTAAAATGAATTCTTTGTCACTGCAGTAGTGGTAACCCCTCACCCACCCACTTGTCTCATACAAACAGCAGAATAATGAGGCATCAGTTCCAGTTGCCTCCTGACTATCTGGTGGCAGCATACACAACATTTGGCTCCAGCTCTCTTCTTTTTGCTGCTGAAGCAAAGGTCACTGTTGCGTAGTTCAAGTCGTCAGAGCTCAGATTCTGTAAATATAATCTAGATTTAAACTCAGTCATCTGGGAGAGAAATAAAGTCATGATTTGACTTGTTCAATAAAAAAGTAGAAATATAAAGTGAGTTCACCTCGCTCTGTTGAGAATCTTTTTTGTCATCATCAGCTTAGAGACGGAGATAAGACATCAGGTCAGATAATTAAAGGTACAAATACCTGCAAAACAGCGTACTTCCAACCAGTACTTACTATATGATTGTCACCTGTGAGTCCCCCAAGTACGAAATTAACTTGCTCGTGAATAGGGGGTCATAGGTTTCTTACTTAATAAAAAGTCAGCAACAAAAGTTGGTGAATCATCACCATTTCTGATCTGACTTTTTAACCATAATAAAGCTGGTTGTTAACCTTTGCAAAGGGCATTATTATGAAAACTGGGCCCGTACAGAAATAGATGCAGAGAATAGATACAGAAGCTTTGGAAAAAAAAAATACCTTTCTGAAGTTTCCTGATTTTAAGAAGCAGACCAGCGATGACCATCATGAGGAAAACAGTCAGACCGCCCAGGATCACAGTCGCCAGCGTTAGTTTTACATTAGACATTTCTGAAACAAAAATCATTACGTTAAACTAAACTTTCCATTTGCTGGCTTGAGACGAGGCTAACAATCTGCACAATGAGAGCAGTCTTACTTTGAGACTCGCTGTCCACAGCATCATCAAATTCACCGTCACCTTTTAATGAAATGAAGAAAAATGTAGTTGTTTTGGCAGATTTTCATCATAATCATATTTTGATATTTAAATAGTCACATTTTGCACAGGTATCAATAAAACTTTGAAAATATATTTGCATTGTGGGAGGAATTAACCAAATAATTTACAGTGATCTTACCGTCAACATTTAAATAAATCACTCTGAAAATTAAAGGTCCACTCATGTAAAATGCACAGAAATACTGTCCAGAGTCAGATACATTCACTTGATTGATGTTGAGAAAGAGGGTAGAGATGTTGGAGCTCATTTCAAAATTTCCAGTTTGATATCCATCGCAGAAGCGAACTGGGCTGTTAGAGTCAAACATAACAGAGATACAGCTGACCTCGGTCCTGTTGACCAGTCTGAACCAGAAAGTCAAACTGTTATGTTTAGAAATGTTTGGGCACAGCAGTTTGACGTCTTCACCAGACTGGACCTTCACAGTCTGAGACTTAGACGCTGAGCCAGAGATCCAGGCTGAAACACAGCAGAGACATTACTATAATTAGTTAATGATGAAGTAGTTACTGATGCAGCAGAGAAATAAAGCTGTTATCAAGGTAAAGTTTCTCATTTCAGTTTCAGTTAAACCAATGGAAATTTAAACTTTAAACAACCTTTTAATTAGATGAATAGTTTTAGTGAGTTTTGACGAGTTATAGAAACCATAGCTGTGAATGTAGTTAATTAATTCAATGCTAGTACTTACTAAAGCTGCAGAGGAATAAAGCTGTTACCAAGGTAGAAGTCATCATGGAGTGTACGAGTGCAGCGCTGCAGTGTCCGTAACTGAACTGTGCTCCAGTAAGAGTCCTTTCAAAGTAAAGGGGTGGAGTGTGTGTGTTTTTTTTTTTTTTTTTTTGTTTTGCTCAAACTGACAACGGAAAAAACATTCAGAGAAAAAACAGTTGGGCAAAATGTTAGCCTTAAGTAATTATTCAGACCATGTTATTTAACAAAAATGTAATAGTGTATGTTTAGATTTGAAGTGGCTGTTATGTAGAAATGGAAAACTTTATGTGAGATTGTCAGATCTAACCTCTTCATCCAAACTAAATGAAACACATAACTTTTATTAGTGTGTATTGACCATAAAAACGACCTCAGTCAGTCAGCTCTCAGGTTGTCTGTAGGTGTAATGCTTGATAATATTTTCTTGACCTGCCACTGATACAGCACACAAGCTACAGATGTTGAGATAATAGTCGATGTGCTGAGGTGAGACTGAATAAAATTTCTTACAAGAAAGACATAATTCACTCTTAGTTAATTTAAAGCATAGAACAAATAAAGAAAAGAAACAATAAAAAACAAGGAATCATGGGATCTTTTTGTTGAACTAAATTTAATCCAAAGTTTTTGACTCATTCAGCAGCTGAACACACTTGTGACATTCTGTCTATTGTACAATGGAAATGACACATTGTTTGGACAGTTGTCCCAACACCGTTACAAATGTGTTGCATTGTAGGCTGCTTTGCTTTCAGCTTCTGTCCAGTTCTGTCCAGCTCCACAGGGTCCACAGAGTCTTGAGACTATGGTCTTCCATCATGTGAGGCCTCAGTCTCAGTCTTTTCCTTTACTAGGTTTTGGACAGACCAGTCTGTCCTCCATTGTTACTTGACTTTTTCTGATGATTTTGAAGGCAATGTACAGCAGGTAGTTTACCACTGACCTTTGTACTGTTTAAGGTTTCTCTAGAAAGCCAGCCAGCATTTGCTGCTTCCTTTCAGATTTTATTTTTAGATGTAATAGGCCTCCAGCTTAGTACGCAAACCACACTGTGCTGTCTCTTCCTGTCAAACAAGTGATGTTTACCAAACTGTCCTCTGCTGCTGCAGACTTACATCTCCAGTGTCTCTCAGTATGAGAGACTGGGAACAGTTTCTGGTGTCCTCATGCTTTCTCGTCCAAACACCTGTCATATTCTTTAGACAGACAATGAATTCTTTTTGTCTAGAATAGTGGTAACCCTCCTCCACCCTCTTGTCTCATACAAACAGGATCTTAATGAGGCATCAGTTCCACTCTGAGCTGCTACTTGCTTAATACTGTGTAGGCTTGTGCCGCCAACAGCCCTGACTCAGTGGACCATGGACATGGGATCTCTGGTGGTGTTCTGTGGCACCTGGACATTGGCAGTGGATCTTTTGGGTCCTGTGGGTTGTGGGATGGGGCCTCTATGGATCTGATTTGTTTGAGTACATCCAACAAGCTGGATCAGGTTGGGATCTGGGGAATTTTGGGGCTCTGCCCCAGGCCTTTGAGCAGTTTTATGTGTGTGTGTGTGTGTGTGTGTGTGTGTGTGTGTGTGGTGGGTATACTTTCCTGCTGGGGGAGGCCCCTGCCATTGCAGAGTGCTGTTGCCATGAGGAGGTGTGCTTGGTCTACAACAGTGTTTAGGTGGGTGGTACATGTCAAAGTAAGATCCTGGTGAATGTCAGGACCCAAAGTTTCCCAGCAGAACATTGTAATGAGATAACCAATGCTATTCAGTTCACCTGTTGGTGGTTTTAATGTTGAGACTCAGTCATTTTACAGGTGTTCTTACTGACTCATCCATCAAACACCAGTCAAAGAGAAACTATGATAATAAGATAAAGCATCAGTTCCACTCTGAGTCTCTCTGCTGGCAGTGTAAATAACATGAGTCTCCACTTCTCTCTCTGATGCAGGCCTCCTGTTTCTTATTGTTGGTGAATACAGTCTCATCAGGTACTCAGAGTCCACATTCTGTAAATGACAGTATTTCCAGTCACACATCTTACACAGCTGAGCTGGTAAGAAAACAGAATCATGACTTGTCTCTTAAATAATTAAATCAGATGATAGTATTAATAAAATGAATTCACCTCACGCTGTCGCAAATTCTGATGTTCCTCTTTAGCTGCTAATTAACAGAGACAGTAAATCTGATCAGTTAATTCACTCTCATTTAAAATGAACTCACAGAACTAAAACTATGCCAGTACTTAATGCCTCATGACCAAATATAAGACAGATAAGTAAGCTCAAGTACCTGTCTGAAGCTTCCTTATTTTGACAACCAGACCAAAGCTGAACATTAAGTGCAGAACCGTCACAGTGGTCAGAATCTCACTCGTCAGCTTTGACTCTTCTACAAGAAAGGTTCATGTATCAGATTCTATGACTGAGTGTCTGGAGACCTGGATAGCTTTAAATGCACAGAACCGTTGAAAGTAATCTGTAGGAAGGGTCTTACTTTTTCCATCCATGTCATCACGAGGTTCATCATGACCCTCTAATGAAATAAAGATCAGCGTGGTCTTATTTTGGACAGTAATTACATAGGCATATAAAAACACAGTAAATAAAGACTGTGGTAATCTTACCTTGAACTCTTAAATTGATCACTCTGAAAACTGTCTGTCCGTCAATGTAGAATCCACAGAGGTACAGCCCCGCGTCGTAGAAGTCCACTTGGTTGATGTTGAGAAAGACAATGGACATATTTGATGTCATTTCAAATTTTCCTCTTTGAAATCCATCGCAGTATGAAGCATTGCTATTCGAGCCGTACATAGAGGAGACGCAGCCAGCCTCGGTTCTGTTGACCACTCTTGACCAGGTCGTCGTCGTTGGATATGTAGAAATGTTGGAGCACAGCAGTGTGACATGGAGACCAGGCTGGCTCTCCACGGTCTGAGTCTCAGACACTGAGACAGAGATCCAGCCTGATCCAACAAGAGATTTAGTTGCTTTACAGTAACATCACATGATGTTTTAATAATGGTAACAAGCAAATAAGTTTTAATTGTGGCTGATTGAAGAAGTTAGCAGAGTTGCAGTGCAGATGGTGGAGTAATTCAGTTACTTACTGAGGCTGCAGAGAATTAAAGCTGTTATGAAAGTAAAGGTCTTCATTGTGTTCATGACTGAGGCTCTTCAGTGTCCGTAACTGAGCTGTTCTCTCTTCACATATAGAGGCAGGGTGCTATTTTGTGACATATCCTGTTGCTCAGACTTACCACATAAAGGCTTTCAGGAAAATGTGTGTTGATGCAAAATGTTCATGTCAAGGAGTGTGAGACAAAGCAGTGCTCTGTCTATGTTTTAAACAAAGTCTAGAAATGAAGACATGAATATCAGATGTGGTATTCCATTCAAAAACCTTGGCAAAACACAAAAATCATGTTTGTTGATACATTTTGAAGAAGTGCTGTTTTTCTTTGGAAACGTTAGGTCTTTGTTGTGTGTGGTTGTGATGCAGAGAGCTGAAGGCCAAGCTTCCTCTGGTTGACACCTCCCTCATGACAGCCATATGTCACTGATACAGGCAGAGCTGTTTGTTACTGCAGTGGAATGATGGGCAGGTGGGCTTCACTCTTAAAATACAGTTTGTTTGTGATTCAGACATTTAACAGATGACTACACAAAGGCATGCTGGGATACGACAGAGGAAAGTCTGTGTGCTGGCCTCCTTTCAGATTTTTACCTAGAAAGCTTTAGATTCACAGACCTCGTGATTTTCAGCTCAGATGTTCTCAGACCACACTGTGCTGGTCTCTTCCTGTCAAACAAGTGATGTGTATCTCACTCACTCCTGCTCTGCTGCAGACCCACATCTAACTCCCACTATAAGAAGGTGTCCTTACCCCTCCATCAGACACCAATCAGACTTAGACTGAGAGAAAGAAAAAGAATCCCTGCAGAAGAAAGACACTCGAAGTTGCTCAACATCAGCTCTTTATTGCAAACTTCCATATATTATTTTAAGAGTAGTTATTCCTGTCACCAACAAGCCGTACAAAGCCCAGAGCATAATATAATGTATAATGTGTAATATGATGCAGGCATCAGTTCCAGTTGCCTCCTGAGTCTATCTGGTGGCAGCATAAACAACATTTGTCTCCAGCTCTCTTCTCTTGGTTTTTGTTTGAAAAGTCACAGCTGCGTAGTTCACATCATCAGAGACACGAAGTCTGTGAAAAAGAATATTTCCACTCTTAATGAGATGAGATGAGACTCTTAAACTTGTTCTCTATAGGATTGTTTTCTTGTTACTTATCAGCCTATACACACAAATGACTAATATTTAAAAGATACATTACAAACATAGATAAAATATCAGCCTATATACAGTACAGTCTCAGCTGTTGTTTGGTTGAGCTCTATGAAAACAGATATAAAATGAAAGTTGGATTCACCTCACTTTGCTGTGGATTCTGTTCTTCTTTATCAGCTGAGTGACAGAAACAAGACATCAGGTCAGTTAGTTGATCATTGTCTTTGCTAAACCAGGAGTTTGACATTTTTCAAGCATTTTTACTCAAATACATGATAACACAGTAACTGAACAAGTACTGTCTAAAGTTTACTGGTTCGAACAAGCAGACCAGTGTTGACCATTACAAGGAGAACATCAGACCACCAGGATCACACATGTCAGCTTTATCAACAACCACTCTCTTCTACAGGAAAAATCATTAAGTTCAGACTCTGTTTCCCTTCAGAGACCTGGTCATAATCAAAAAGACAAACTGAATTCAGCTAAACAGTTTAATCTGCACAATCAAAGAAATCTTACCTTTACATTTGCTGTCCTCGACATCATGTGGCTCATCATTGCCTTGTAAAGAAATGAAGATATTTTTAGTCTTGAGTTTATTTTGGCAGACGTACATCATAACCATTTCTTACCTGCTGTCAAAATCTATTTATCATATAAGCAGAAAAAGACATGACAGAACAATGGGAATGAAAAGACAGAAAAGATTTTACAATAATCTTACCTCCAACCTTTAAATACTGAGACTCAGTGAAATTTACACGTCCATTTGTGTAAATCCACACAGTACTGTCAGATACATCCACTCGTTTGATTTTGAAATAGACAGTAGAGCTGCTGGAGCTCATTTCAAAAATTTCCAGCTTCATATCCATCACAGTATTCAGCTTTACTGTCAGACCCGGACATAACTGAGATACAGCTCATATTGGTCCTGTTGACCACTCTGAGCCAGAACGTCACAGTTTTATATGTGAAAATCTTTGGGCACAGCAGTTTGACTTCTTGACCAGGCTGAGCCTTCACAGTCTGAGACTCAGACACTGAGACAGAGATCCAGCCTGAAACAAACAACAGACACAGCAAGAGATTGAGTTGTTTTAAAGTAACATGAGGGTAAACAATAACTGTTGATAAAAGTCAGCAAGAACGTAACAAAGAAATAAGTTTCATTTCCGACTGGTTAAACATACAATAATAAAATGAAGAATGAAGTTGAGAGTAATTCAGTTCCAGTACTTACTGAGGCTGCAGAGCATTAAAGCTGTTCTCATAGTGAAGTTCATCATTGTGTTGATGACTGCAGCTCTTCAGTGTCCGTAACTGAAGTGTGACCAGGAAGGGAGCGCTTTCAATATAAAGAGGAGGGGTGTTGTTCTTTTTGTTCCTTAAATTAACCACATAAATGCTTCCAGGAAAATAAGTGTTGATGCAAACGTATAAGAATACCAGTTAACAAATAGTCTTCAAACCAAATTATATACAGAACAACGAACAAAGATACACAAGTAGAGATAAAAGTGGACATCACAGTGATAACACAGGACAATGTTGTTATTTGTAGCTGCTCATCAGAGTGGGACACATTGTGACACATTGTGTTTGAGGCTTAACAACAAACCAATGTGTCACTTTTTGAGTTGTGTAATGCAAATGTGATGTTCCAACAAATGTATTTTATTAAAAGTAGTTAACGTGACTGAACTTTCTGATGGTGTCTGCTGTGAAATGTCAGAGTCCAGTCTCAGGCGCTCAGTCACATGACCAGACACTCAGTGAATCTCATTGTTGAAACAGTGTAAGCAAAACCAAACTTTTTCATGATGTAAATTTCTATTTTAAAAAGGACTAACTCTGTTGTTTTTGAACCTGGACTTTACTAACAGATCACAGCAACCATGTTTCAGTAACTCCTGTGTTGTGCTGTTTATCAGTGGAGTCTGGTAGTGATATATATAGCAATATTCTGGTTTAAGACAAAGCATCTTTCTCTTGATAAAAAAGGTTTATCTGTGTAAGAATCCTATCCATAATGTGGTCAGACACTGAGAAACCATTTATTTTATCCCTGTAAATCATTTACACCCAAAAACATGGGCAAATAAATCTCAGGTTAAAAAGTACCACAGTTATCCATCCAGCTGTCAACAAATGTTATAGCTCACACAATATTAGTTGATTTATTTGACATATTTATTTGACTTATTCTCCATGTTGTCATGAGGTTTACCTCTGCCTTTACAGATGATGTCGATGACTAAATTCTTTCTCATCTTATTTACAGTTTTCCATCATAATCTGTCTTTGACCATGTTAAAATAAGACTGTGTCTGTTTCCTTTGTGTTAGCAGCTGAATGACACTTGACAACATTCTTACCTTGAACCTTTAAATATGTTGCGCTAACAATAACGGGGTGTCTGCTTATATAATATCCACAGAAATACAGTCCAGAGTCAGATGAATCCACATCCTTCATTTTGAGAAAGACAGTAGAGATGTTGGATCTCATTTCATATTTTCCCTCTTGGACTCCACTACAGAGTGAGGCAGGGTCAGTGGCTGTGTAGATGGAGGAAATGCAGCGGGGCTGGGTTCTGTTGGTCAGTCTGAACCAGATTATCTGAGAAGGAGAAGTGGTAAAGTTGGAGCACAGCAGTGTGGCTTCTTCACCAGACTGGACCTCCACAGTCTGAGACTCAGAAACTGAGATGGAGATCCAGCCTGAAACACACAGCACAGAGATTTAGTTAACAAACAGATAACAATGCCCATAAACAATTGTATTAGCAAGTAAATTCAGTTTTACAAGTTATTAAATCAGACACAAGTCATGCAGTACATTTAGAGAGTAACTGAGTGGCAGCACTTACTGAAGCTGGAGAGAAGTAAAGCTGTTACTATAGTAAAGCTCATCTTTGTGCGTCTGATCGTCTCACTGTAACAGAGCTCAAAATCACTGAGCTTCAGGAAGGAGGTTTCATTAAACAGCAAAGAGGTTTTTTCTATATTCTATTTATTTATTTATTAACAGGATAGAGACATTCCTTTGTTCCTGATTTCCTATATTCTCCCTTTTTAAATTTGATGTGTTGATGCTGTTTGTTGTATTGCCTACTGAAATCAGTCCATGTTGATAAATTAGGAGAGTATATATTTCCACAGCACTAATTCTGTCAGTGCAACAGTCATGTCATACTCTTCAATGGCAGCACTGTGTTGTCACTGATACAGTAAAATTGGCTCTGCTTTCCTACCACAAAATGGCCCCCAGTAGCTGTATGTGTTAAGCTGTGCTATATGTTTGTGCTGTCGGTGTCTCAGTGAAATGAGGAAGACGCTGTCATCCGGCTGTGTGAATATGAGGCTGCACAAGACTTTCTGATGTAGTGTATGAAGATAAAAGAGGGAAATGAATTAGAGAAAATTGCTTAGTGTTGTCTGTAAAGAAGGGGACCATGAAGAGATGGATTTAGTGCTGATGAGATTCTTTCAACATATACATTTATTTTAAAGAGACGTAGTACAGCTTTTGTTGCATGTGGTTTTATCGCAGAGAGCTAAGGGCCAGTCTTCTTGTGGCTTTCGTTTTGGCTGATACACACAGGGTTCTCACCACAGTGGAAAATAACAGGGGGAGGGCACAAGACTTGTTGCTTGGCCACATATGCAGACTCAGCCAGGGCAGAGAGCTATACCTTTATCTATTTCATACGCACATTCACCATGTCAGCATACAAGACAGACAACTCTTACATTTCAAAAAGTCATTCAGTCAAACCAGAGAGAAGTACAGTCTCATGGAAACAGGCTTCAGGATTTTCACCTCTGTCGTCCTCAGACCAAACAGCAAACAAACAGCATATGAACAGACACTGAGAGCAAGAGAAAGATGTGTGAGAATCAAAAGTAAACACTATCAAGAAAATAATAGATTTACCTTAATACTGATGTTTAGACAAAGTGATCTTAATTCCTCCTGTATGATGTTCTGTTTATTAACCTGGATATTAGCTGTAGCTTTAACAGGAAGAAAACATAATAAGGTAAACGGCCATAATTTGCCTTTCCCAAACACATTGTTGAGATGTGGGACAAAAACTCCTCATGTTAATATAGAATCTAGCTCAGACTTACCAAACTATAGTAGTTTGGTAAGTTTGTTCAAAGCAGATGTACTGTATATGCAATTTGTAAAAGTAGTTTTACTCTTAGTCTTTGAAAACAGCGAATCATGTGATGTTTGTGATCATGGCTGAAGTCTTCCTGTGGTGAACTTTATTTTTAGACTCGTTCAGTGTTTGTCACCAAAATGTTAGTTTTTTTCTTCACTGTCTTTTTTAATCTATACAAGTACAGAGGCTGATCCAAGAACAAGAGCTCAGACCACACTGAGCTGCTCAGATGAAGAGATGTGTATCTCTCTCACCCCTCCCTCCCCACAGACCATTGACTCTGCCTATGAGTCAGTTTGACAGTTATCAGTGTCTCTTGTGGCTCCTCCTCATCAAACATAAAATACGTCCTTGTCCCTCTCAGATGAAGATGTGATGTAGACAAACTAAGAAAGACAGAGACTTTGACCAGGAAATGTTGACTCTCCGTTTATACAGGAACTTGATTACAAAAACTATTTCTGCCACCACACACACAGAAAAGCAAAATAGCAGATTAATATGATGAAACTCCTGGCTGCAGTTCCACTTGTGTCCTGAGTCTATCTGCTGGCAGTATAAATAACATGAGTTTCCACCTGTGTCTCTGATGCAGACCCACATCTGACTCCCACTATAAGAAGGTGTCCTTACCCCTCCATCAGACACCAATCAGACTTAGACTGAGACAAAGAAAATGAATCCCTGCAGAAGAAAGACACTTGAAGTTGCTCA
>NW_026116676.1:0-9364 GCF_001640805.2 Lates calcarifer
AAAATGAAATGTGAAAGAGAATCTTACCTTCAGACTTTCTGTCTTTTTCCTGTCTATGAGATTCATCACCTCCTTTTAACAAGATGAAGATAATTGAAAATAAAGACTTGTGACGATGATTTAAAAGTTACTTATATTCTTTTAATGCAGATATTAAATCTGCAAGTATAGAAAGAAGAGACAGAGGAACAGAAAAAAATAATAGGTAATAATCCTCCAACATTTAATTGTATCACACTGTAGATTATGTGTCCGTCGATGCGAAATCCACAGAAATACAGTCCAGAGTCAGATACATCCACATGTGATATTTTTAGAGAGACAGTAGAGATGTTGGTGCTCATTTCAAATTTTCCAGTTTTAATTTCATTACAGTATGAAGGACTGCCATTAGATCTAATCATAACTGATATAGCTGGCTTGGTTCTGTTGACCAGTCTGAACCAGGATGTTGTAGTTTCATGTTTAGAAATGTTGGAGCACTGCAGTGACTTCTTGACCAGGCTGAGCATTCATGGTCTCAGACTCTGACACTGAGACGGAGATCCAGCCTGAAACACACAACACACAAGAAGAGATGGAGTTGTTATTGGAAAGAAAACGACCCCTGTTAATAATTTGAAAAATAAGTTGTGAAGTTGATAGAAATGTAGTGACCGTACTTACTGAAGCTGCAGATAAGTAAAGCTGTTATCAAAGTGAAGTTCATCATAGTGTGTATGAGTAGCTCTGCAATGTCTGTAATTATCTGTGCTCCAGGAAGGCTGCTCTCAACTTAAGAGGTGGGCTTTTTTTTTTTTTTGCTTATCTAATTGGTTAAACTGACCTCAGACATGCTGTCAGTGAAATGAGAGATGACGCCATATGATCGCCTTAAGAGATATGAGACCAAGTCATTCATGAGGCTATTTTATATTAAGTTACCATGGTAATGTTCAAAATGAATACTGTAAATCACATATATTAAGGCCTTTATTAGGGAGACAGTTACATCAAATCTTCAGATTCACTTTACTTTGGTTATGACCATAAAAATGTCTACACCAGACAGTTGAGAATGTCAGGAAATATGACTCTCCAAAGAGTTGTTGGAGGCTATTTGAATACCAGTGTGTTTGTGCCTCTGGATTACAGATAATGGTCTACTGTAGTCTGCTGTACTAACTCTAACCCTAAGTGCTTTATGATGGGTTTCACATTGAAACCACCGAGAAACAAACAGACCTGTTAGAACCAACATAAAGACCAGTGGAATTTGAAATCATCTAATGAATTCAGGATTGATGTTTTAATGTGTCTGTATCAGAAACCTTCATATACATTCTCACTTTTTGTGAGTGGGGAACTCTCTTTTCTTTATTTGTTGACTTCCTATAGTGTGGGGTGTAGTTTACATCCTGGACAGATCACAGGAGTTGGCCATAAATGTGAAATTCAGTTTAATTCAGACTTTGTTGTGTGTGGGTGTGTGTGGTGACCGGGCAAGCTGCAGTGAATTGTTATGTGTGTCATTTCTGTCCCTACTCATTAAATACAACAGATGTGACATACGATTGTCCACAACTGTAGAGTTGTTAGAAAGCACTCTAAATGTTGCTGTGCTGAACCCCACAAATGAACGACATTTATAAAGAACACGCTGACAGCAGTAATGAAGCACCTGCTGTAGTTTTGCTGTGCTCTGTCGTGTGTTCAACCATGTACAGTCTTGGGCAGAGTGGTTTCATATGAGAATATAAAAGTGTCACACTGCTTCAAGTGTCATCACAAGTTTTATACATGTTTATACACTGTGAAGATAAACTAGTGTTGTGAGTCTGTCAGAAGTGTGAAGATACAGATATCTCACTAATGCACACCAGTGCTGTTTGTAACCACAGAGCAGAGTGGAACACTGGACACATGGGTGTCATAAATATTTATAAATACAACTATCATTCTTCGAAGATAAATTTCCTTTTTGATTCAGACATGTAGCACATTGACGTCACAGTTAAAATGTTCCATTTCTACCACTGATATTGTATTCTATACAAATGTAGAACTTGATCATTGTGTCTGCTTGAAAGAAGAAAGTCAGCCACTATTCATTGCCTTCATTTCAAGGCTTTATTCTTACAAAGCTTTAACTTTACAGGCCTCGTGATTTTCACTTCAACACACTTCATAGTGTGTGTCTTCCTGTCCCCAATGTGTGATGTGTCCCTCACTCTATCTGGAGCAGCCATCAAAAAGTCAGATCATAAATAAGCAAAACAGAGGTGAGAGAGACTGTATTATTTTATTTTGAATTGAATGTTCTAAAGCAGCAGATCCTCAGGGACCAAAAAAGTTTTCCTTTTCCAAATGCTCACAGTCTGGTTTTTAATCAGGTTATTTTTGTCCATTAAAATGATTTCATCAGATTCCCAGGATTATTTCACACTTAGAGCAAATGTTTGGATATTCTTTGACTTAATAACAGCAAACTGGCATCAGCCCGAGTTAATTCTCATGTTTTTCAATACATAATGTTAAGCAGCAGAGTACTTTATGTGTAGTTGTGTATTATATTACAGTTGCAGGCCCAGGGAGAGACGATATACAAGTGTAATCTTAGACCGTCTGATGCATAAAACACCAGATATTTTGTCACAGCCTTCCTCAGTGCCATTCTGCGACATCTTTTTCAAACACACTATATGTCATTTTCTGTTGCGAGGAGTCTCTCAATCAAAACCGTAAAACAAAAGACGGACTTCACATTGAATCATGGGGTCATGGGAGTAGTTATCTTCACCATCACTGATGTCACCGCAGTTAGCTTCTCCCAGTTACAATTTCTGGAGTCAGTCATTCGGGAGGATTTTACTGTGAGCGAAAATATCCATAGAGGTTTCCTGCTCAGCTTGTTTCTCTGAAAACTTCATATCCATACGTCTGATGACTGAAATCCTTCATCAGCTCCAGTCGTTTTTAGATATTTAAATGCAGAAAAGTTGCATATTATACCTTTAAGTTTGGAAGATGCTGATGCAGCATGTGAAGATAAAGTAGTGGTGTGAGTTTCAGATAGCTCAGTTACACAGAAAGTGTTGTCTGTTGCTCTAGTGGAAGGTACAGTAATGGGATGCTCATACAGCATTTAGAGAATTTTAAATGGATTTTATTCTTAATTCAGACATTCAGCATTAATAATCACAGTTCATCCTGTCACTATAGTGGTGTCATATGTTGTTCAGTGTGGAGAAAACAGGGTTGTAGTCAAAACATGAGCATTACTGAAGAAAGGCAGACAGTGTTCACTGTGTTCCTTCAGTTTTTTTTTTCCAACAATTTTGATGTAACATGCGGACAGTTGTCAGTATCTTCACTCCTCCTCCTACAAACACCAATCATATTCTATAGACATAAGACAGTCATCTGAGGACCTTCTCTGTAAAATGAATTCTTTGTCACTGCAGTAGTGGTAACCCCTCACCCACCCACTTGTCTCATACAAACAGCAGAATAATGAGGCATCAGTTCCAGTTGCCTCCTGACTATCTGGTGGCAGCATACACAACATTTGGCTCCAGCTCTCTTCTTTTGCTGCTGAAGCAAAGGTCACTGTTGCGTAGTTCAAGTCGTCAGAGCTCAGATTCTGTAAATATAATCTAGATTTAAACTCAGTCATCTGGGAGAGAAATAAAGTCATGATTTGACTTGTTCAATAAAAAAGTAGAAATATAAAGTGAGTTCACCTCGCTCTGTTAGAATCTTTTTTGTCATCATCAGCTTAGAGACGGAGATAAGACATCAGGTCAGATATTTGAGGAGGAGCAAAGGTACAATATACAAATACCTGCAAAACAGCGTACTTCCAACCAGTACTTACTATATGATTGTCACCTGTGAGTCCCCCAAGTACGAAATTAACTTGCTCGTGAATAGGGGGTCATAGGTTTCTTACTTAATAAAAAGTCAGCAACAAAAGTTGGTGAATCATCACCATTTCTGATCTGACTTTTTAACCATAATAAAGCTGGTTGTTAACCTTTGCAAAGGGCATTATTATGAAAACTGGGCCCGTACAGAAATAGATGCAGAGAATAGATACAGAAGCTTTGGAAAAAAAAATACCTTTCTGAAGTTTCCTGATTTTAAGAAGCAGACCAGCGATGACCATCATGAGGAAAACAGTCAGACCGCCCAGGATCACAGTCGCCAGCGTTAGTTTTACATTAGACATTTCTGAAACAAAAATCATTACGTTAAACTAAACTTTCCATTTGCTGGCTTGAGACGAGGCTAACAATCTGCACAATGAGAGCAGTCTTACTTTGAGACTCGCTGTCCACAGCATCATCAAATTCACCGTCACCTTTTAATGAAATGAAGAAAAATGTAGTTGTTTTGGCAGATTTTCATCATAATCATATTTTGATATTTAAATAGTCACATTTTGCACAGGTATCAATAAAACTTTGAAAATATATTTGCATTGTGGGAGGAATTAACCAAATAATTTACAGTGATCTTACCGGTCAACGTTTAAATAAATCACTCTGAAAATTAAAGGTCACTCATGTAAAATGCACAGAAATACTGTCCAGAGTCAGATACATTCCTTGATTGATGTTGAGAAAGAGGGTAGAGATGTTGGAGCTCATTTCAAAATTTCCAGTTTGATATCCATCGCAGAAGCGAACTGGGCTGTTAGAGTCAAACATAACAGAGATACAGCTGACCTCGGTCCTGTTGACCAGTCTGAACCAGAAAGTCAAACTGTTATGTTTAGAAATGTTTGGGCACAGCAGTTTTGACGTCTTCACCAGACTGGACCTTCACAGTCTGAGACTTAGACGCTGAGCCAGAGATCCAGGCTGAAACACAGCAGAGACATTACTATAATTAGTTAATGATGAAGTAGTTACTGATGCAGCCAGAGAAATAAAGCTGTTATCAAGGTAAAGTTTCTCATTTCAGTTTCAGTTAACCAATGGAAATTTAAACTTTAAACAACCTTTTAATTAGATGAATAGTTTTAGTGAGTTTTTGACGAGTTATAGAAACCATAGTTGTGAATGTAGTTAATTATATTCAATGCTAGTACTTACTAAAGCTGCAGAGGAATAAAGCTGTTACCAAGGTAGAAGTCATCATGGAGTGTACGAGTGCCAGCGCTGCAGTGTCCGTAACTGAACTGTGCTCCAGTAAGAGTCCTTTCAAAGTAAAGGGGTGGAGTGTGTGTGTTTTTTTTTTTTTGTTTTTGTTTTGCTCAAACTGACAACGGAAAAAACATTCAGAGAAAAAACAGTTGGGCAAAATGTTAGCCTTAAGTAATTATTCAGACCATGTTATTTAACAAAAATGTAATAGTGTATGTTTAGATTTGAAGTGGCTGTTATGTAGAAATGGAAAACTTTATGTGAGATTGTCAGATCTAACCTCTTCATCCAAACTAAATGAAACACATAACTTTTATTAGTGTGTATTGACCATAAAAACGACCTCAGTCAGTCAGCTCTCAGGTTGTCTGTAGGTGTAATGCTTGATAATATTTTCTTGACCTGCCACTGATACAGCACACAAGCTACCGATGTTGAGATAATAGTCGATGTGCTGAGGTGAGACTGAATAAAATTTCTTACAAGAAAGACATAATTCACTCTTAGTTAATTTATAGCATAGAACAAATAAAGAAAAGAAACAATAAAAAACAAGGAATCATGGGATCTTTTTGTTGAACTAAATTTAATCCAAAGTTTTTGACTCATTCAGCAGCTGAACACACTTGTGACATTCTGTCTATTGTACAATGGAAATGGCACATTGTTTGGACAGTTGTCCCAACACCGTTACAAATGTGTTGCATTGTAGGCTGCTTTGCTTTCAGCTTCTGTCCAGTTCTGTCCAGCTCCACAGGGTCCACAGAGTCTTGAGACTATGGTCTTCCATCATGTGAGGCCTCAGTCTCAGTCTTTTCCTTTACTAGGTTTTGGACAGACCAGTCTGTCCTCCATTGTTACTTGACTTTTTCTGATGATTTTGAAGGCAATGTACAGCAGGTAGTTTACCACTGACCTTTGTACTGTTTAAGGTTTCTCTAGAAAGCCAGCCAGCATTTGCTGCTTCCTTTCAGATTTTATTTTTAGATGTAATAGGCCTCCAGCTTAGTACGCAAACCACACTGTGCTGTCTCTTCCTGTCAAACAAGTGATGTTTACCAAACTGTCCTCTGCTGCTGCAGACTTACATCTCCAGTGTCTCTCAGTATGAGAGACTGGGAACAGTTTCTGGTGTCCTCATGCTTTCTCGTCCAAACACCTGTCATATTCTTTAGACAGACAATGAATTCTTTTTGTCTAGAATAGTGGTAACCCTCCTCCACCCTCTTGTCTCATACAAACAGGATCTTAATGAGGCATCAGTTCCACTCTGAGCTGCTACTTGCTTAATACTGTGTAGGCTTGTGCCGCCAACAGCCCTGACTCAGTGGACCATGGACATGGGATCTCTGGTGGTGTTCTGTGGCACCTGGACATTGGCAGTGGATCTTTTGGGTCCTGTGGGTTGTGGGATGGGGCCTCTATGGATCTGATTTGTTTGAGTACATCCAACAAGCTGGATCAGGTTGGGATCTGGGGAATTTTGGGGCTCTGCCCCAGGCCTTTGAGCAGTTTTATATGTGTGTGTGTGTGTGTGTGTGTGTGTGTGTGTGTGTGTGTGTGTGTGGTGGGTATACTTTCCTGCTGGGGGAGGCCCCTGCCATTGCAGAGTGCTGTTGCCATGAGGAGGTGTGCTTGGTCTACAACAGTGTTTCGGTGGGTGGTACATGTCAAAGTAAGATCCTGGTGAATGTCAGGACCCAAAGTTTCCCAGCAGAACATTGTAATGAGATAACCAATGCTATTCAATTCACCTGTTGGTGGTTTTAATGTTGAGACTCAGTCATTTTACAGGTGTTCTTACTGACTCATCCATCAAACACCAGTCAAAGAGAAACTATGATAATAAGATAAAGCATCAGTTCCACTCTGAGTCTCTCTGCTGGCAGTGTAAATAACATGAGTCTCCACTTCTCTCTCTGATGCAGGCCTCCTGTTTCTTATTGTTGGTGAATACAGTCTCATCAGGTACTCAGAGTCCACATTCTGTAAATGACAGTATTTCCAGTCACACATCTTACACAGCTGAGCTGGTGAGAAAAACAAAATCATGACTTGTCTCTTAAATAATTAAATCAGATGATAGTATTAATAAAATGAATTCACCTCACGCTGTCGCAAATTCTGATGTTCCTCTTTAGCTGCTAATTAACAGAGACAGTAAATCTGATCAGTTAATTCACTCTCATTTAAAATGAACTCACAGAACTAAAACTATGCCAGTACTTAATGACCAAATATAAGACAGATAAGTGGCTCAAGTACCTGTCTGAAGCTTCCTTATTTTGACAACCAGACCAAAGCTGAACATTAAGTGCAGAACCGTCACAGTGGTCAGAATCTCACTCGTCAGCTTTGACTCTTCTACAAGAAAGGTTCATGTATCAGATTCTATGACTGAGTGTCTGGAGACCTGGATAGCTTTAAATGCACAGAACCGTTGAAAGTAATCTGTAGGAAGGGTCTTACTTTTTCCATCCATGTCATCACGAGGTTCATCATGACCCTCTAATGAAATAAAGATCAGCGTGGTCTTATTTGGACAGTAATTACATAGGCATATAAAAACACAGTAAATAAAGACTGTGGTAATCTTACCTTGAACTCTTAAATTGATCACTCTGAAAACTGTCTGTCCGTCAATGTAGAATCCACAGAGGTACAGCCCCGCGTCGTAGAAGTCCACTTGGTTGATGTTGAGAAAGACAATGGACATATTTGATGTCATTTCAAATTTTCCTCTTTGAAATCCATCGCAGTATGAAGCATTGCTATTCGAGCCGTACATAGAGGAGACGCAGCCAGCCTCGGTTCTGTTGACCACTCTTGACCAGGTCGTCGTCGTTGGATACGTAGAAATGTTGGAGCACAGCAGTGTGACATGGAGACCAGGCTGGCTCTCCACGGTCTGAGTCTCAGACACTGAGACAGAGATCCAGCCTGATCCAACAAGAGATTTAGTTGCTTTACAGTAACATCACATGATGTTTTAATAATGGTAACAAGCAAATAAGTTTTAATTGTGGCTGATTGAAGAAGTTAGCAGAGTTGCAGTGCAGATGGTGGAGTAATTCAGTTACTTACTGAGGCTGCAGAGAATTAAAGCTGTTATGAAAGTAAAGGTCTTCATTGTGTTCATGACTGAGGCTCTTCAGTGTCCGTAACTGAGCTGTTCTCTCTTCACATATAGAGGCAGGGTGCTATTTTGTGACATATCCTGTTGCTCAGACTTACCACATAAAGGCTTTCAGGAAAATGTGTGTTGATGCAAAATGTTCATGTCAAGGAGTGTGAGACAAAGCAGTGCTCTGTCTATGTTTTAAACAAAGTCTAGAAATGAAGACATGAATATCAGATGTGGTATTCCCATTCAAAAACCTTGGCAAAACACAAAAATCATGTTTGTTGATACATTTTGAAGAAGTGCTGTTTTTCTTTGGAAACGTTAGGTCTGTTGTGTGTGGTTGTGATGCAGAGAGCTGAAGGCCAAGCTTCCTCTGGTTGACACCTCCCTCATGACAGCCATATGTCACTGATACAGGCAGAGCTGTTTGTTACTGCAGTGGAATGATGGGCAGGTGGGCTTCACTCTTAAAATACAGTTTGTTTGTGATTCAGACATTTAACAGATGACTACACAAAGGCATGCTGGGATACGACAGAGGAAAGTCTGTGTGCTGCTTCCTTTCAGATTTTTACTAGAAAGCTTTAGATTCACAGACCTCGTGATTTTCAGCTCAGATGTTCTCAGACCACACTGTGCTGTCTCTTCCTGTCAAACAAGTGATGTGTATCTCACTCACTCCTGCTCTGCTGCAGACCCACATCTAACTCCCACTATAAGAAGGTGTCCTTACCCCTCCATCAGACACCAATCAGACTTAGACTGAGAGAAAGAAAAAGAATCCCTGCAGAAGAAAGACACTCGAAGTTGCTCAACATCAGCTCTTTATTGCAAACTTCCATATATTATTTTAAGAGTAGTTATTCCTGTCACCAACAAGCCGTACAAAGCCCAGAGCATAATATAATGTATAATGTGTAATATGATGCAGCATCAGTTCCAGTTGCCTCCTGAGTCTATCTGGTGGCAGCATAAACAACATTTGTCTCCAGCTCTCTTCTCTTGGTTTTTGTTTGAAAAGTCACAGCTGCGTAGTTCACATCATCAGAGACACGAGTCTGTGAAAAGAATATTTCCACTCTTAATGAGGTGACTTGATGTCATTTTAATT
>NW_026116677.1:0-30464 GCF_001640805.2 Lates calcarifer
CCAACATAAAGACCAGTGGAATTTGAAATCATCTAATGAATTCAGGATTGATGTTTTAATGTGTCTGTATCAGAAACCTTCATACATTCTCACTTTTTGTGAGTGGGGAACTCTCTTTTCTTTATTTGTTGACTTCCTATAGTGTGGGGTGTAGTTTACATCCTGGACAGATCACAGGAGTTGGCCATAAATGTGAAATTCAGTTTAATTCAGACTTTGTTGTGTGTGGGTGTGTGTGGTGACCGGGCAAGCTGCAGTGAATTGTTATGTGTGTCATTTCTGTCCCTACTCATTAAATACAACAGATGTGACATACGATTGTCACAACTGTAGAGTTGTTAGAAAGCACTCTAAATGTTGCTGTGCTGAACCCACAAATGAACGACATTTATAAAGAACACTGACAGCAGTAATGAACCTGCTGTAGTTTTGCTGTGCTCTGTCGTGTGTTCAACATGTACAGTCTTGGGCAGAGTGGTTTCATATGAGAATATAAAAGTGTCACACTGCTTCAAGTGTCATCACAAGTTTTATACATGTTTATACACTGTGAAGATAAACTAGTGTTGTGAGTCTCAGAAGTGTGAAGATACAGATATCTCACTAATGCACACAGTGCTGTTTGTAACCACAGAGCAGAGTGGAACACTGGACACATGGGTGTCATAAATATTTATAAATACAACTATCATTCTTCGAAGATAAATTTCCTTTTTGATTCAGACATGTAGCACATTGACGTCACAGTTAAAATGTTCCATTTCTACACTGATATTGTATTTATACAAATGTAGAACTTGATCATTGTGTCTGCTTGAAAGAAGAAAGTCAGCCACTATTCATTGCTTCATTTTCAGGCTTTATTCTTACAAAGCTTTAACTTTACAGGCCTCGTGATTTTCACTTCAACACACTTCATAGTGTGTGTCTTCCTGTCCAATGTGTGATGTGTCCCTCACTCTATCTGGAGCAGCCATCAAAAAGTCAGATCATAAATAAGCAAAACAGAGGTGAGAGAGACTGTATATTTTATTTTGAATTGAATGTTCTAAAGCACAGATCCTCAGGGACCAAAAAAGTTTCCTTTTCCAAATGCTCACAGTCTGGTTTTTAATCAGGTTATTTTTGTCCATTAAAATGATTTCATCAGATTCCAGGATATTTCACACTTAGAGCAAATGTTTGGATATTCTTTGACTTAATAACAGCAAACTGCATCAGCCGAGTTAATTCTCATGTTTTTCAATACATAATGTTAAGCAGCAGAGTACTTTATGTGTAGTTGTGTATTATATACAGTTGCAGGCCCAGGGAGAGACGATATAAAGTGTAATCTTAGACCGTCTGATGCATAAAACACAGATATTTTGTCACAGCCTTCCTCAGTGCCATTCTGCGACATCTTTTTCAAACACACTATATGTCATTTTCTGTTGCGAGGAGTCTCTCAATCAAAACCGTAAAACAAAAGACGGACTTCACATTGAATCATGGGGTCATGGGAGTAGTTATCTTCACCATCACTGATGTCACCGCAGTTAGCTTCTCCCAGTTACAATTTCTGGAGTCAGTCATTCGGGAGGATTTTACTGTGAGCGAAAATATCCATAGAGGTTTCCTGCTCAGCTTGTTTCTCTGAAAACTTCATATCCATACGTCTGATGACTGAAATCCTTCATCAGCTCCAGTCGTTTTTAGATATTTAAATGCAGAAAAGTTGCATATTATACCTTTAAGTTTGGAAGATGCTGATGCAGCATGTGAAGATAAAGTAGTGGTGTGAGTTTCAGATAGCTCAGTTACACAGAAAGTGTTGTCTGTTGCTCTAGTGGAAGGTACAGTAATGGGATGCTCATACAGCATTTAGAGAATTTTAAATGGATTTTATTCTTAATTCAGACATTCAGCATTAATAATCACAGTTCATCCTGTCACTATAGTGGTGTCATATGTTGTTCAGTGTGGAGAAAACAGGGTTGTAGTCAAAACATGAGCATTACTGAAGAAAGGCAGACAGTGTTCACTGTGTTCCTTCAGTTTTTTTTTTTCCAACAATTTTGATGTAACATGCGGACAGTTGTCAGTATCTTCACTCCTCCTCCTACAAACACCAATCATATTCTATAGACATAAGACAGTCATCTGAGGACCTTCTCTGTAAAATGAATTCTTTGTCACTGCAGTAGTGGTAACCCTCACCCACCCACTTGTCTCATACAAACAGCAGAATAATGAGGCATCAGTTCCAGTTGCCTCCTGACTATCTGGTGGCAGCATACACAACATTTGGCTCCAGCTCTCTTCTTCTTGCTGCTGAAGCAAAGGTCACTGTTGCGTAGTTCAAGTCGTCAGAGCTCAGATTCTGTAAATATAATCTAGATTTAAACTCAGTCATCTGGGAGAGAAATAAAGTCATGATTTGACTTGTTCAATAAAAAAGTAGAAATATAAAGTGAGTTCACCTCGCTCTGTTTAGAATCTTTTTTGTCATCATCAGCTTAGAGACGGAGATAAGACATCAGGTCAGATAATTGTCATTCATTGCAAAATATTTGAGGAGGACTTTCTGATTAGTAAAGAGTTTGATGGTCAAAGTTTTCAAGTATACAGTGACACATATAGTTGATGGATTGGTACAAATACCTGCAAAACAGCGTACTTCCAACCAGTACTTACTATATGATTGTCACCTGTGAGTCCCCCAAGTACGAAATTAACTCGCTCGTGAATAGGGGGTCATAGGTTTCTTACTTAATAAAAAGTCAGCAACAAAAGTTGGTGAATCATCACCATTTCTGATCTGACTTTTTAACCATAATAAAGCTGGTTGTTAACCTTTGCAAAGGGCATTATTATGAAAACTGGGCCCGTACAGAAATAGATGCAGAGAATAGATACAGAAGCTTTGGAAAAAAAAATACCTTTCTGAAGTTTCCTGATTTTAAGAAGCAGACCAGCGATGACCATCATGAGGAAAACAGTCAGACCGCCCAGGATCACAGTCGCCAGCGTTAGTTTTACATTAGACATTTCTGAAACAAAAATCATTACGTTAAACTAAACTTTCCATTTGCTGGCTTGAGACGAGGCTAACAATCTGCACAATGAGAGCAGTCTTACTTTGAGACTCGCTGTCCACAGCATCATCAAATTCACCGTCGCCTTTTAATGAAATGAAGAAAAATGTAGTTGTTTTGGCAGATTTTCATCATAATCATATTTTGATATTTAAATAGTCACATTTTGCACAGGTATCAATAAAACTTTGAAAATATATTTGCATTGTGGGAGGAATTAACCAAATAATTTACAGTGATCTTACCGTCAACGTTTAAATAAATCACTCTGAAAATTAAAGGTCCACTCATGTAAAATGCACAGAAATACTGTCCAGAGTCAGATACATTCACTTGATTGATGTTGAGAAAGAGGGTAGAGATGTTGGAGCTCATTTCAAAATTTCCAGTTTGATATCCATCGCAGAAGCGAACTGGGCTGTTAGAGTCAAACATAACAGAGATACAGCTGACCTCGGTCCTGTTGACCAGTCTGAACCAGAAAGTCAAACTGTTATGTTTAGAAATGTTTGGGCACAGCAGTTTGACGTCTTCACCAGACTGGACCTTCACAGTCTGAGACTTAGACGCTGAGCCAGAGATCCAGGCTGAAACACAGCAGAGACATTACTATAATTAGTTAATGATGAAGTAGTTACTGATGCAGCAGAGAAATAAAGCTGTTATCAAGGTAAAGTTTCTCATTTCAGTTTCAGTTAAACCAATGGAAATTTAAACTTTAAACAACCTTTTAATTAGATGAATAGTTTTAGTGAGTTTTGACGAGTTATAGAAACCATAGTTGTGAATGTAGTTAATTAATTCAATGCTAGTACTTACTAAAGCTGCAGAGGAATAAAGCTGTTACCAAGGTAGAAGTCATCATGGAGTGTACGAGTGCAGCGCTGCAGTGTCCGTAACTGAACTGTGCTCCAGTAAGAGTCCTTTCAAAGTAAAGGGGTGGAGTGTGTGTGTTTTTTTTTTTTTGTTTTTGTTTTGCTCAAACTGACAACGGAAAAAACATTCAGAGAAAAAACAGTTGGGCAAAATGTTAGCCTTAAGTAATTATTCAGACCATGTTATTTAACAAAAATGTAATAGTGTATGTTTAGATTTGAAGTGGCTGTTATGTAGAAATGGAAAACTTTATGTGAGATTGTCAGATCTAACCTCTTCATCCAAACTAAATGAAACACATAACTTTTATTAGTGTGTATTGACCATAAAAACGACCTCAGTCAGTCAGCTCTCAGGTTGTCTGTAGGTGTAATGCTTGATAATATTTTCTTGACCTGCCACTGATACAGCACACAAGCTACCGATGTTGAGATAATAGTCGATGTGCTGAGGTGAGACTGAATAAAATTTCTTACAAGAAAGACATAATTCACTCTTAGTTAATTTATAGCATAGAACAAATAAAGAAAAGAAACAATAAAAAACAAGGAATCATGGGATCTTTTTGTTGAACTAAATTTAATCCAAAGTTTTTGACTCATTCAGCAGCTGAACACACTTGTGACATTCTGTCTATTGTACAATGGAAATGGCACATTGTTTGGACAGTTGTCCCAACACCGTTACAAATGTGTTGCATTGTAGGCTGCTTTGCTTTCAGCTTCTGTCCAGTTCTGTCCAGCTCCACAGGGTCCACAGAGTCTTGAGACTATGGTCTTCCATCATGTGAGGCCTCAGTCTCAGTCTTTTCCTTTACTAGGTTTTGGACAGACCAGTCTGTCCTCCATTGTTACTTGACTTTTTCTGATGATTTTGAAGGCAATGTACAGCAGGTAGTTTACCACTGACCTTTGTACTGTTTAAGGTTTCTCTAGAAAGCCAGCCAGCATTTGCTGCTTCCTTTCAGATTTTATTTTTAGATGTAATAGGCCTCCAGCTTAGTACGCAAACCACACTGTGCTGTCTCTTCCTGTCAAACAAGTGATGTTTACCAAACTGTCCTCTGCTGCTGCAGACTTACATCTCCAGTGTCTCTCAGTATGAGAGACTGGGAACAGTTTCTGGTGTCCTCATGCTTTCTCGTCCAAACACCTGTCATATTCTTTAGACAGACAATGAATTCTTTTTGTCTAGAATAGTGGTAACCCTCCTCCACCCTCTTGTCTCATACAAACAGGATCTTAATGAGGCATCAGTTCCACTCTGAGCTGCTACTTGCTTAATACTGTGTAGGCTTGTGCCGCCAACAGCCCTGACTCAGTGGACCATGGACATGGGATCTCTGGTGGTGTTCTGTGGCACCTGGACATTGGCAGTGGATCTTTTGGGTCCTGTGGGTTGTGGGATGGGGCCTCTATGGATCTGATTTGTTTGAGTACATCCAACAAGCTGGATCAGGTTGGGATCTGGGGAATTTTGGGGCTCTGCCCCAGGCCTTTGAGCAGTTTTATATGTGTGTGTGTGTGTGTGTGTGTGTGTGTGTGTGTGTGTGTGTGTGTGGTGGGTATACTTTCCTGCTGGGGGAGGCCCCTGCCATTGCAGAGTGCTGTTGCCATGAGGAGGTGTGCTTGGTCTACAACAGTGTTTCGGTGGGTGGTACATGTCAAAGTAAGATCCTGGTGAATGTCAGGACCCAAAGTTTCCCAGCAGAACATTGTAATGAGATAACCAATGCTATTCAATTCACCTGTTGGTGGTTTTAATGTTGAGACTCAGTCATTTTACAGGTGTTCTTACTGACTCATCCATCAAACACCAGTCAAAGAGAAACTATGATAATAAGATAAAGCATCAGTTCCACTCTGAGTCTCTCTGCTGGCAGTGTAAATAACATGAGTCTCCACTTCTCTCTCTGATGCAGGCCTCCTGTTTCTTATTGTTGGTGAATACAGTCTCATCAGGTACTCAGAGTCCACATTCTGTAAATGACAGTATTTCCAGTCACACATCTTACACAGCTGAGCTGGTGAGAAAAACAAAATCATGACTTGTCTCTTAAATAATTAAATCAGATGATAGTATTAATAAAATGAATTCACCTCACGCTGTCGCAAATTCTGATGTTCCTCTTTAGCTGCTAATTAACAGAGACAGTAAATCTGATCAGTTAATTCACTCTCATTTAAAATGAACTCACAGAACTAAAACTATGCCAGTACTTAATGACCAAATATAAGACAGATAAGGTGGCTCAAGTACCTGTCTGAAGCTTCCTTATTTTGACAACCAGACCAAAGCTGAACATTAAGTGCAGAACCGTCACAGTGGTCAGAATCTCACTCGTCAGCTTTGACTCTTCTACAAGAAAGGTTCATGTATCAGATTCTATGACTGAGTGTCTGGAGACCTGGATAGCTTTAAATGCACAGAACCGTTGAAAGTAATCTGTAGGAAGGGTCTTACTTTTTCCATCCATGTCATCACGAGGTTCATCATGACCCTCTAATGAAATAAAGATCAGCGTGGTCTTATTTGGACAGTAATTACATAGGCATATAAAAACACAGTAAATAAAGACTGTGGTAATCTTACCTTGAACTCTTAAATTGATCACTCTGAAAACTGTCTGTCCGTCAATGTAGAATCCACAGAGGTACAGCCCCGCGTCGTAGAAGTCCACTTGGTTGATGTTGAGAAAGACAATGGACATATTTGATGTCATTTCAAATTTTCCTCTTTGAAATCCATCGCAGTATGAAGCATTGCTATTCGAGCCGTACATAGAGGAGACGCAGCCAGCCTCGGTTCTGTTGACCACTCTTGACCAGGTCGTCGTCGTTGGATACGTAGAAATGTTGGAGCACAGCAGTGTGACATGGAGACCAGGCTGGCTCTCCACGGTCTGAGTCTCAGACACTGAGACAGAGATCCAGCCTGATCCAACAAGAGATTTAGTTGCTTTACAGTAACATCACATGATGTTTTAATAATGGTAACAAGCAAATAAGTTTTAATTGTGGCTGATTGAAGAAGTTAGCAGAGTTGCAGTGCAGATGGTGGAGTAATTCAGTTACTTACTGAGGCTGCAGAGAATTAAAGCTGTTATGAAAGTAAAGGTCTTCATTGTGTTCATGACTGAGGCTCTTCAGTGTCCGTAACTGAGCTGTTCTCTCTTCACATATAGAGGCAGGGTGCTATTTTGTGACATATCCTGTTGCTCAAACTTACCACATAAAGGCTTTCAGGAAAATGTGTGTTGATGCAAAATGTTCATGTCAAGGAGTGTGAGACAAAGCAGTGCTCTGTCTATGTTTTAAACAAAGTCTAGAAATGAAGACATGAATATCAGATGTGGTATTCCCATTCAAAAACCTTGGCAAAACACAAAAATCATGTTTGTTGATACATTTTGAAGAAGTGCTGTTTTTCTTTGGAAACGTTAGGTCTGTTGTGTGTGGTTGTGATGCAGAGAGCTGAAGGCCAAGCTTCCTCTGGTTGACACCTCCCTCATGACAGCCATATGTCACTGATACAGGCAGAGCTGTTTGTTACTGCAGTGGAATGATGGGCAGGTGGGCTTCACTCTTAAAATACAGTTTGTTTGTGATTCAGACATTTAACAGATGACTACACAAAGGCATGCTGGGATACGACAGAGGAAAGTCTGTGTGCTGCTTCCTTTCAGATTTTTACTAGAAAGCTTTAGATTCACAGACCTCGTGATTTTCAGCTCAGATGTTCTCAGACCACACTGTGCTGTCTCTTCCTGTCAAACAAGTGATGTGTATCTCACTCACTCCTGCTCTGCTGCAGACCCACATCTAACTCCCACTATAAGAAGGTGTCCTTACCCCTCCATCAGACACCAATCAGACTTAGACTGAGAGAAAGAAAAAGAATCCCTGCAGAAGAAAGACACTCGAAGTTGCTCAACATCAGCTCTTTATTGCAAACTTCCATATATTATTTTAAGAGTAGTTATTCCTGTCACCAACAAGCCGTACAAAGCCCAGAGCATAATATAATGTATAATGTGTAATATGATGCAGCATCAGTTCCAGTTGCCTCCTGAGTCTATCTGGTGGCAGCATAAACAACATTTGTCTCCAGCTCTCTTCTCTTGGTTTTTGTTTGAAAAGTCACAGCTGCGTAGTTCACATCATCAGAGACACGAGTCTGTGAAAAGAATATTTCCACTCTTAATGAGGTGACTTGATGTCATTTTAATTCTCAGACTGAGACTGTATCTTGGAGGCTGATACCAATGTTGATTTTTGTTTAATATGAATTCATACATATGATTGACACAAGTTTCTGATGAGACTCTTAAACTTGTTCTTTAAAGGATTGTTTTACAGTTCTACAGTTGGAAAATGAACTTGTAAAACAGGAGACACTGTTTCTAAAGTATCAGAAACATCATTATGGCATTTCTTTAATGCTCTTTTCTTGTTATTTATCAGCCTATATACACAAATGACTAATATTTAAAAGATACATTATACATATACATTACAAACATAGATAAAATATCAGCCTATATACAGTACAGTCTCAGCTGTTGTTTGGTTGAGCTCTATGAAAACAGATATAAAATGAAAGTTGGATTCACCTCACTTTGCTGTGGATTCTGTTCTTCTTTATCAGCTGAGTGACAGAAACAAGACATCAGGTCAGTTAGTTGATCATTGTCTTTGCTAAACCAGGAGTTTGACATTTTTCAAGCATTTTTACTCAAATTTAAGAGAATTTTCAACAACAACAAAATCAAATACATGATAGACACAGTAACTGAACAAAGTACCTGTCTAAAGTTTACTGGTTCGAACAAGCAGACCAGTGTTGACCATTACAAGGAGAACACTCAGACCACGCAGGATCACACATGTCAGCTTTATCACACCACTCTCTTCTACAGGAAAAATCATTAAGTCAGACTCTGTTTCCCTTCAGAGACCTGGTCATAATCAAAAAGACAAACTGAATTCAGCTAAACAGTTTAATCTGCACAATCAAAGAAATCTTACCTTTACATTTGCTGTCCTCGACATCATGTGGCTCATCATTGCCTTGTAAAGAAATGAAGATATTTTTAGTCTTGAGTTTATTTTGGCAGACGTACATCATAACCATTTCTTACCTGCTGTCAAAATCTATTTATCATATAAGCAGAAAAAGACATGACAGAACAATGGGAATGAAAAGACAGAAAAGATTTTACAATAATCTTACCTCCAACCTTTAAATACTGAATCTCAGTGAAAGTTATACGTCCATTTGTGTAAAATCCACAGAAATACTGTCCAGAGTCAGATACATCCACTCGTTTGATTTTGAGAAAGACAGTAGAGCTGTTGGATCTCATTTGAAAATTTCCAGTTTCAAATCCATCACAGTATTCAGCTTTACTGTCAGACCCGGACATAACTGAGATACAGCTCATATTGATCCTGTTGACCACTCTGAGCCAGAACGTCACAGTTTTATATGTGAAAATCTTTGGGCACAGCAGTTTGACTTCTTGACCAGACTGAGCCTTCACAGTCTGAGACTCAGACACTGAGACAGAGATCCAGCCTGAAACAAACAACAGACACAACAAGAGATTGAGTTGTTTTAAAGTAACATGAGGGTAAACAATAACTGTTGATAAAAGTCAGCAAGAACGTAACAAAGAAATAAGTTTCATTTCCGACTGGTTAAACATACAATAATAAAATGAAGAATGAAGTTGAGAGTAATTCAGTTCCAGTACTTACTGAGGCTGCAGAGCAGTAAAGCTGTTCTCATAGTGAAGTTCATCATTGTGTTGATGACTGCAGCTCTTCAGTGTCCGTAACTGAAGTGTGACCAGGAAGGGAGCGCTTTCAATATAAAGAGGAGGGGTGTTGTTCTTTTTGTTCCTTAAATTAACCACATAAATGCTTCCAGGAAAATAAGTGTTGATGCAAACGTATAAGAATACCAGTTAACAAATAGTCTTCAAACCAAATTATATACAGTACGACAAACAAAGATACACAAGTAGAGATAAAAGTGGACATCACAGTGATAACACAGGACACAGGACAATGTTGTTATTTGTAGCTGCTCATCAGAGTGGGACACATTGTGACACATTGTGTTTGAGGCTTAACAACAAACCAATGTGTCACTTTTTGAGTTGTGTAATGCAAATGTGATGTTCCAACAAATGTATTTTATTAAAAGTAGTTAACGTGACTGAACTTTCTGATGGTGTCTGCTGTGAAATGTCAGAGTCCAGTCTCAGGCGCTCAGTCACATGACCAGACACTCAGTGAATCTCATTGTTGAAACAGTGTAAGCAAAACCAAACTTTTTCATGATGTAAATTTCTATTTTAAAAAGGACTAACTCTGTTGTTTTTGAACCTGGACTTTACTAACAGATCACAGCAACCATGTTTCAGTAACTCCTGTGTTGTGCTGTTTATCAGTGGAGTCTGGTAGTGATATATAGCAATATTTCTGGTTTAAGACAAAGCATCTTTCTCTTTGATAAAAAGGTTTATCTGTGTAAGAATCCTATCCATAATGTGGTCAGACACTGAGAAACCATTTATTTTATCCCTGTAAATCATTTACACCCAAAAACATGGGCAAATAAATCTCAGGTTAAAAAGTACCACAGTTATCCATCCAGCTGTCAACAAATGTTATAGCTCACACAATATTAGTTGATTTATTTGACATATTTATTTGACTTATTCTCCATGTTGTCATGAGGTTTACCTCTGCCTTTACAGATGATGTCGATGACTAAATTCTTTCTCATCTTATTTACAGTTTTCCATCATAATCTGTCTTTGACCATGTTAAAATAAGACTGTGTCTGTTTCCTTTGTGTTAGCAGCTGAATGACACTTGACAACATTCTTACCTTGAACCTTTAAATATGTTGCGCTAACAATAACGGGGTGTCTGCTTATATAATATCCACAGAAATACAGTCCAGAGTCAGATGAATCCACATCCTTCATTTTGAGAAAGACAGTAGAGATGTTGGATCTCATTTCATATTTTCCCTCTTGGACTCCACTACAGAGTGAGGCAGGGTCAGTGGCTGTGTAGATGGAGGAAATGCAGCGGGGCTGGGTTCTGTTGGTCAGTCTGAACCAGATTATCTGAGAAGGAGAAGTGGTAAAGTTGGAGCACAGCAGTGTGGCTTCTTCACCAGACTGGACCTCCACAGTCTGAGACTCAGAAACTGAGATGGAGATCCAGCCTGAAACACACAGCACAGAGATTTAGTTAACAAACAGATAACAATGCCCATAAACAATTGTATTAGCAAGTAAATTCAGTTTTACAAGTTATTAAATCAGACACAAGTCATGCAGTACATTTAGAGAGTAACTGAGTGGCAGCACTTACTGAAGCTGGAGAGAAGTAAAGCTGTTACTATAGTAAAGCTCATCTTTGTGCGTCTGATCGTCTCACTGTAACAGAGCTCAAAATCACTGAGCTTCAGGAAGGAGGTTTCATTAAACAGCAAAGAGGTTTTTTCTATATTCTATTTATTTATTTATTAACAGGATAGAGACATTCCTTTGTTCCTGATTTCCTATATTCTCCCTTTTTAAATTTGATGTGTTGATGCTGTTTGTTGTATTGCCTACTGAAATCAGTCCATGTTGATAAATTCAGGAGAGTATATATTTCCACAGCACTAATTCTGTCAGTGCAACAGTCATGTCATACTCTTCAATGGCAGCACTGTGTTGTCACTGATACAGTAAAATTGGCTCTGCTTTCCTACCACAAAATGGCCCCCAGTAGCTGTATGTGTTAAGCTGTGCTATATGTTTGTGCTGTCGGTGTCTCAGTGAAATGAGGAAGACGCTGTCATCCGGCTGTGTGAATATGAGGCTGCACAAGACTTTCTGATGTAGTGTATGAAGATAAAAGAGGGAAATGAATTAGAGAAAATTGCTTAGTGTTGTCTGTAAAGAAGGGGACCATGAAGAGATGGATTTAGTGCTGATGAGATTCTTTCAACATATACATTTATTTTAAAGAGACGTAGTACAGCTTTTGTTGCATGTGGTTTTATCGCAGAGAGCTAAGGGCCAGTCTTCTTGTGGCTTTCGTTTTGGCTGATACACACAGGGTTCTCACCACAGTGGAAAATAACAGGGGGAGGGGGCACAAGACTTGTTGCTTGGCCACATATGCAGACTCAGCCAGGGCAGAGAGCTATACCTTTATCTATTTCATACGCACATTCACCATGTCAGCATACAAGACAGACAACTCTTACATTTCAAAAAGTCATTCAGTCAAACCAGAGAGAAGTACAGTCTCATGGAAACAGGCTTCAGGATTTTCACCTCTGTCGTCCTCAGACCAAACAGCAAACAAACAGCATATGAACAGACACTGAGAGCAAGAGAAAGATGTGTGAGAATCAAAAGTAAACACTATCAAGAAAATAATAGATTTACCTTAATACTGATGTTTAGACAAAGTGATCTTAATTCCTCCTGTATGATGTTCTGTTTATTAACCTGGATATTAGCTGTAGCTTTAACAGGAAGAAAACATAATAAGGTAAACGGCCATAATTTGCCTTTCCCAAACACATTGTTGAGATGTGGGACAAAACTCCTCATGTTAATATAGAATCTAGCTCAGACTTACCAAACTATAGTAGTTTGGTAAGTTTGTTCAAAGCAGATGTACTGTATATGCAATTTGTAAAAGTAGTTTTACTCTTAGTCTTTGAAAACAGCGAATCATGTGATGTTTGTGATCATGGCTGAAGTCTTCCTGTGGTGAACTTTATTTTTAGACTCGTTCAGTGTTTGTCACCAACAATGTTAGTTTTTTTCTTCACTGTCTTTTTTAATCTATACAAGTACAGAGGCTGATCCAAGAACAAGAGCTCAGACCACACTGAGCTGCTCAGATGAAGAGATGTGTATCTCTCTCACCCCTCCCTCCCCCACAGACCATTGACTCTGCCTATGAGTCAGTTTGACAGTTATCAGTGTCTCTTGTGGCTCCTCCTCATCAAACATAAAATACGTCCTTGTCCCTCTCAGATGAAGATGTGATGTAGACAAACTAAGAAAGACAGAGACTTTGACCAGGAAATGTTGACTCTCCGTTTATACAGGAACTTGATTACAAAAACTATTTCTGCCACCACACACACAGAAAAGCAAAATAGCAGATTAATATGATGAAACTCCTGGCTGCAGTTCCACTTGTGTCCTGAGTCTATCTGCTGGCAGTATAAATAACATGAGTTTCCACCTGTGTCTCTGATGCAGACCCACATCTGACTCCCACTATAAGAAGGTGTCCTTACCCCTCCATCAGACACCAATCAGACTTAGACTGAGACAAAGAAAATGAATCCCTGCAGAAGAAAGACACTTGAAGTTGCTCAACATCAGCTCTTTATTGCAAACTTCCATATATTATTTTAAGAGTAGTTATTCCTGTCACCAACAAGCCGTACAAAGCCCAGAGCATAATATAATGTATAATGTGTAATATGATGCAGCATCAGTTCCAGTTGCCTCCTGAGTCTATCTGGTGGCAGCATAAACAACATTTGTCTCCAGCTCTCTTCTCTTGGTTTTTGTTTGAAAAGTCACAGCTGCGTAGTTCACATCATCAGAGACACGAGTCTGTGAAAAGAATATTTCCACTCTTAATGAGGTGACTTGATGTCATTTTAATTCTCAGACTGAGACTGTATCTTGGAGGCTGATACCAATGTTGATTTTTGTTTAATATGAATTCATACATATGATTGACACAAGTTTCTGATGAGACTCTTAAACTTGTTCTTTAAAGGATTGTTTTACAGTTCTACAGTTGGAAAATGAACTTGTAAAACAGGAGACACTGTTTCTAAAGTATCAGAAACATCATTATGGCATTTCTTTAATGCTCTTTTCTTGTTATTTATCAGCCTATATACACAAATGACTAATATTTAAAAGATACATTATACATATACATTACAAACATAGATAAAATATCAGCCTATATACAGTACAGTCTCAGCTGTTGTTTGGTTGAGCTCTATGAAAACAGATATAAAATGAAAGTTGGATTCACCTCACTTTGCTGTGGATTCTGTTCTTCTTTATCAGCTGAGTGACAGAAACAAGACATCAGGTCAGTTAGTTGATCATTGTCTTTGCTAAACCAGGAGTTTGACATTTTTCAAGCATTTTTACTCAAATTTAAGAGAATTTTCAACAACAACAAAATCAAATACATGATAGACCCAGTAACTGAACAAGATACCTGTCTGAAGTTTCCTGTTTTGAAGAACCAGACCAATGATGACCATTACAAGGAGAACACTCAGAGCACCCAGGATCACAGTTGTCAGCTTTATCACACCACTCTCTTCTACAGGAAAAATCATTAAGTCAGACTCTGTTTCCCTTCAGAGACCTGGTCATAATCAAAAAGACAAACTGAATTCAGCTAAACAGTTTAATCTGCACAATCAAAGAAATCTTACCTTTACATTTGCTGTCCTTGACATCATGTGGCTCATCATTGCCTTGTAAAGAAATGAAGATATTTTTAGTCTTGAGTTTATTTTGGCAGACGTACATCATAACCATTTCTTACCTGCTGTCAAAATCTATTTATCATATAAGCAGAAAAAGACATGACAGAACAATGGGAATGAAAAGACAGAAAAGATTTTACAATAATCTTACTGGAGGTAAGATTTAAATACTGAGACTCAGTGAAAGTTACACGTCCATTTGTGTAAAATCCACAGAAATACTGTCCAGAGTCAGATACATTCACTTGTTTGATTTTGAGATAGACAGTAGAGCTGTTGGATCTCATTTGAAAATTTCCAGCTTCATATCCATCGCAGTATTCAGCTTTACTGTCAGACCCGGACATAACTGAGATACAGCTCATATTGATCCTGTTGACCACTCTGAGCCAGAAAGTCACAGCTGGATCTTTGATTGTCTTTGGGCACAGCAGTTTGACTTCTTGACCAGACTGAGCCTTCACAGTCTGAGACTCAGACACTGAGACAGAGATCCAGCCTGAAACAAACAACAGACACAGCAAGAGATTGAGTTGTTTTAAAGTAACATGAGGGTAAACAATAACTGTTGATAAAAGTCAGCAAGAACGTAACAAAGAAATAAGTTTCATTTCCGACTGGTTAAACATACAATAATAAAATGAAGAATGAAGTTGAGAGTAATTCAGTTCCAGTACTTACTGAGGCTGCAGAGCAGTAAAGCTGTTCTCATAGTGAAGTTCATCATTGTGTTGATGACTGCAGCTCTTCAGTGTCCGTAACTGAAGTGTGACCAGGAAGGGAGCGCTTTCAATATAAAGAGGAGGGGTGTTGTTCTTTTTGTTCCTTAAATTAACCACATTAATGCTTCCAGGAAAATAAGTGTTGATGCAAACGTATAAGAATACCAGTTAACAAATAGTCTTCAAACCAAATTATATACAGAACGACGAACAAAGATACAGAGATAGAGATAAAAGTGGACATCACAGTGATAACACAGGACACAGGACAATGTTGTTATTTGTAGCTGCTCATCAGAGTGGGACACATTGTGACACATTGTGTTTGAGGCTTATCAACAAACCAATGTGTCACTTTTTGAGTTGTGTAATGCAAATGTGATGTTCCAACAAATGTATTTTATTAAAAGTAGTTAACGTGACTGAACTTTCTGATGGTGTCTGCTGTGAAATGTCAGAGTCCAGTCTCAGGCGCTCAGTCACATGACCAGACACTCAGTGAATCTCATTGTTGAAACAGTGTAAGCAAAACCAGACTCTTTCATGATGTAAATTTCTATTTTAAAAAGGACTAACTCTGTTATTTTTGAACCTGGACTTTACTAACAGATCACAGCAACCATGTTTCAGTAACTCCTGTGTTGTGCTTTTTGTCAGTAGAGTCTGGTAGTGATATATAGCAATATTTCTGGTTTAAGACAAAGCATCTTTCTCTTTGATACAAAGGTTTATCTGTGTAAGAATCCTATCCATAATGTGGTCAGACACTGAGAAACCATTTATTTTATCCCTGTAAATCATTTACACCCAAAAACATGGGCAAATAAATCTCAGGTTAAAAAGTACCACAGTTATCCATCCAGCTGTCAACAAATGTTATAGCTCACACAATATTAGTTGATTTATTTGACATATTTATTTGACTTATTCTCCATGTTGTCATGAGGTTTACCTCTGCCTTTACAGATGATGTCAATGACTAAATTCTTTCTCATCTTATTTACAGTTTTCCATCATAATCTGTCTTTGACCATGTTAAAATAAGACTGTGTCTGTTTCCTTTGTGTTAGCAGCTGAATGACACTTGACAACATTCTTACCTTGAACCTTTAAATATGTTGCCCTAACAATAACGGGGTGTCTGCTTATATAATATCCACAGAAATACAGTCCAGAGTCAGATGAATCCACATCCTTCATTTTGAGAAAGACAGGTTAAAAAGTACCACAGTTATACATCCAGCTGTCAACAAATTTTATAGGTCTCACAATATTGGTTTATTTTAGGGATACACCGATACCGATACCAGTATCAGGTATCGGGTCCGATACAGTTCCTTTACTTGTACCTTTACGGCAGCGTGATGTTCACTTCGGCGGTCAGGTGCTAATTGAGAGCACGGAGGAGCAATGTCGGCGGTGTGGAGGAATCTCAAAGTGGATGATGGTGATTAAAGTAAAGCGGACTGCAAATTATGCTTTGATAAAACATCTAAAAAACCAACACGATGCCGAGTTCAAAGCGTTTACTAATAATGGCAAACAGCAACAACCAACTTTGCAGCAAACTCTGGAGAAGAGGGAGAAGATGTTAAGAGACAACCCACACGCAGTGAAAATAACAGAGGCTCTGAGTCGAAGAGTCGTCCTGCATGCAAAACAGTTTAGGGATTCACACACCAGCCAAGCCATCGCAGGTCTGTTTGATGACATGCTTCAGACATGGGGGGTCCCTAAAAGTTCTGTTCATGTTGTGCCACGTGATAATGCGAAAAACATGATCAAAATCATGAGTGACGCTGGACTCCTGAGCTTGCCGTGTGTCGCTCACACCCTCCAGCTGGCTGTTACTGAGGGGCTTTTAGCACAGAGGAGCATGGCTGATGCTGTGGCAGTCAGACGGAAAATAGTTGGACATTTTAAACATTCCGCCTTAGCCTACTCCTGTCTTGAAGATATTCTGTTTGTTAAAAAAAGATGCAGTTGAATACTAAAATGTCAATAACTTTAACAGTACTTCTATTTGAGTAAAATGTGTGACAGTGCCATATATAATGGAATGTTCAAATGTCAGTCACAGCAATTTGTTACAGCCAGAGAATGAAACAATATCTGATGAAAATAAAACACGTTCTCAAGTAAATGTACGAAGTGTAATGGCATTAATAAGTACTCTTATCGGTACTCGGTATCGGCAAGTACTCAGATCCAAGTATCGGTATTGTATCGGTTTGAAAAAAAGTGGTATCTGAGCATCCCTAGTTGATTTATTTCCACAAGACCATTTGGCATTTGGTAATATTTTGATCTGATGGACAGCTACACATGATGGTGTCTAAAAGCCAGCATATACAGGCTAACAGGCTCTGATCCCACTGTCATGCTTTACCAGTGGATGCTGGTCTTTATGAATGTTTGGTTTGGATGCTGATGTGAATGTTCCTGGAAACATTTGTGGAAGGTTCTTGTACTACTACAGTGACTGTGACATTGCTGAAAGGACCCTTCTTCTATGTGGAGATCCTCTAAGGCCCACATGACAATAATGACCACGCCTCTCTGAGTTTTTGTTGGATCATGATTCAGCTCCACTCATGAAGATCCCTCAATAGTACAGATGTTTTATGCCAAGTAAATGTCTTCAGTGTTTAAAACAAAGACAGCCACATCAGTATTGATGTAGTGTAACCTGGACGACTTCCTGTGGTCTAAACATTGTCAGTCATGTTCCCATGAAACAGAAGATGCACAAAGTAGATGCTCTCATACATGGATGTGGTTGTGTTGGTGTGAGTTTGTCCCTTTTTGTGAATCTGAAAGCAGATGGTGCAAAATGAAGAAGCTTGTCATTAACAACATTTAATAATATTTTGTATGAATGCGGGAAAATTGTTCCAAAATCACGTCATCTGGTGATGAGGAAGATGGTAACACTGAAAACTTGTTTCAGTGTGAGCTGCATTTGAAGTTGCCCTGATTCAGGACTGGCAGATAAAAACAAACATTAGGTTTGTACAAAGTAACAAGAAACACAATACACACAGACTGAGAAAAGTTTCCTCCATTAAAGTCTATATAGACCATGTACAGTCAAAGATAGCACTGGGTTTCCTCCCCACTCCCCGTCTGTGATGCTGCTCAGCAGCCTCTCTCTCTCTGAAAAGAAAACATGCAGTGATTTTGTATTTCTAACATTCCTTCTGTAACATCCTCTCTGAGCCTCTTCAGTGTTGCCATCTGAGCCAGTGTAGTCACAGCACAAATAAGGAGGAGCTTCTTCTTCTGTTTTAGTTGATGGATGGAAAATCAGTGTTTCATCTTTCAGGTCAGAGTCCAGATTCTGCAAGAAAATGTCCGACAGTTTTCACACAGATGAGCTAACCAGAGGCACTTTCTGTTATTTCTCAGCTGAAGTGATTGAACTAACATGAACACTAATGAACTCCAAATCTTAAAAATGGACACAGCTCATGGATTTTCTTCTTCATCAGCAGCTCAGTAACAGAGGAAATCTGCTGTGATATTTGTTGAAACTGACTCTTGCTGCATTCTGACTGATGGTTATGACAGAGAACAGTTGAGAGAGGATGGAGGACAGCCCTCCAACAGTACCTGTGTGACGCCTCATTTTGACAACAAGGCTAATGATGACCTTAGTGAGAACAACAGTCACTCCGCTCAGAATCACACTCAGCAGACTTGTTATTTCACAGAGCTCCTCTACAAGAGAGACGATTCAATGAGACACTGATTTTCTGTTGGACAGTGATCAAATAACATCTGTTATGTATGTTTTTGAGGGAACTACTTTATTTATTCCACTTACATGACAGAGGACTTTAATCCATCAACTGACTCATTTTAATGTGCATAGTAAATCTTAATGAGAGGCAGGCAGAACACTGTAGTCAGCCCTCCATGTTGTCATGAGGTTTACCTCTGCCTTTACACATGATGTCAATGACTAAATTCTTTCTCATCTTATTTACAGTTTTCCATCATAATCTGTCTTTGACCATGTTAAAATAAGACTGTGTCTGTTTCCTTTGTGTTAGCAGCTGAATGACACTTTACAACATTCTTACCTTGAACCTTTAAATATGTTGCGCTAACAATAACGGGGTGTCTGCTTATATAATATCCACAGAAATACAGTCCAGAGTCAGATGAATCCACATCCTTCATTTTGAGAAAGACAGTAGAGATGTTGGATCTCATTTCATATTTTCCCTCTTGGACTCCACTACAGAGTGAGGCAGGGTCAGTGGCTGTGTAGATGGAGGAAATGCAGCGGGGCTGGGTTCTGTTGGTCAGTCTGAACCAGATTATCTGAGAGGGAGAAGTGGTAAAGTTGGAGCACAGCAGTGTGGCTTCTTCACCAGACTGGACCTCCACAGTCTGAGACTCAGAAACTGAGATGGAGATCCAGCCTGAAACACACAGCACAGAGATTTAGTTAACAAACAGATAACAATGCCCATAAACAATTGTATTAGCAAGTAAATTCAGTTTTACAAGTTATTAAATCAGACACAAGTCATGCAGTACATTTAGAGAGTAACTGAGCAGCACTTACTGAAGCTGGAGAGAAGTAAAGCTGTTACTATAGTAAAGCTCATCTTTGTGCGTCTGATCGTCTCACTGTAACAGAGCTCAAAATCACTGAGCTTCAGGAAGGAGGTTTCATTAAACAGCAAAGAGGTTTTTTCTATATTTGTCTTGTCAAGCACTGACCACACAGTAACTACCACACACACCTCACAGACAAACTACTCCTCCTCATCACAGACAGTGCTCTATTTTAGCGGCAGCTCAAAGGTCAGCACAAACAGCAACAATTAATTTGGTTGAAAACTGTGCCTTAGACAAGTTGCTGAGAACAGACAACTGAGAAGCAAGTCTTTTACCGGGGCACACATTTGGATCTCTACTCCCTTGCTTTCAGTCTTTATCCTAAATACATCGTCGACTAAACTCTGAGCTGAATTCACACTGAAATAAAATGTACCTTTTCATTAACTTCTGGTAAGACAGCTAACAAGCATATATCTAGAATACAGGAAGAAGTAAGGAAATCTGTGTCGTAGTAACATTCCAAACAGGATAGAGACATTCCTTTGTTCCTGATTTCCTATATTCTCCCTTTTTAAATTTGATGTGTTGATGCTGTTTGTTGTATTGCCTACTGAAATCAGTCCATGTTGATAAATTCAGGAGAGTATATATTTCCACAGCACTAATTCTGTCAGTGCAACAGTCATGTCATACTCTTCAATGGCAGCACTGTGTTGTCACTGATACAGTAAAATTGGCTCTGCTTTCCTACCACAAAATGGCCCCCAGTAGCTGTATGTGTTAAGCTGTGCTATATGTTTGTGCTGTCGGTGTCTCAGTGAAATGAGGAAGACGCTGTCATCCGGCTGTGTGAATATGAGGCTGCACAAGACTTTCTGATGTAGCGTATGAAGATAAAAGAGGGAAATGAATTAGAGAAAATTGCTTAGTGTTGTCTGTAAAGAAGGGGACCATGAAGAGATGGATTTAGTGCTGATGAGATTCTTTCAACATATACATTTATTTTAAAGAGACGTAGTACAGCTTTTGTTGCATGTGGTTTTATCGCAGAGAGCTAAGGGCCAGTCTTCTTGTGGCTTTCGTTTTGGCTGATACACACAGGGTTCTCACCACAGTGGAAAATAACAGGGGGAGGGGGCACAAGACTTGTTGCTTGGCCACATATGCAGACTCAGCCAGGGCAGAGAGCTATACCTTTATCTATTTCATACGCACATTCACCATGTCAGCATACAAGACAGACAACTCTTACATTTCAAAAAGTCATTCAGTCAAACCAGAGAGAAGTACAGTCTCATGGAAACAGGCTTCAGGATTTTCACCTCTGTCGTCCTCAGACCAAACAGCAAACAAACAGCATATGAACAGACACTGAGAGCAAGAGAAAGATGTGTGAGAATCAAAAGTAAACACTATCAAGAAAATAATAGATTTACCTTAATACTGATGTTTAGACAAAGTGATCTTAATTCCTCCTGTATGATGTTCTGTTTATTAACCTGGATATTAGCTGTAGCTTTAACAGGAAGAAAACATAATAAGGTAAACGGCCATAATTTGCCTTTCCCAAACACATTGTTGAGATCTGGGACAAAACTCCTCATGTTAATATGGAATCTGGCTCTTACAAATGGCAACGACTATGAAGTTAGTCACTGAGTCAACACTGGTCTTTACCTTGTGGCTCTCCCTGGACTGTTATCTTTTGCCGTGTGACTCTACAAAGGTCAAACACAGAGGGATGTTTTAGTCTTGGTCTTAACCATCACCTTTTACCTGCTGGTTGATTGATCATATTGTTGATAGATACCAGGACTCAGAAACTGTTGTGCTGATATATTAGGGCATAACAGTTGTTAGTCATGACTGTACTATATATTAATTCAGTGATCAGCATTAGAAACCTGACACATGAGAGTGTGGCCTGAAACTGTGGCCTTGCATGTAAATGTTGCTGTGTACTCTGAAATGTTGAATGCAGATGTTAATGTAGGTTCTGTAAAGTAGTTTGGTAAGTTTGTTCAAAGCAGATGCACTGTATTTGCAATTTGTAAAAGTAGTTTTAGTCTTAGTCTTTGAAAACAGCGAATCATGTGATGTTTGTGATCATGGCTGAAGTCTTCCTGTGGTGAACTTTATTTTTAGACTCATTCAGTGTTTGTCACCAACAATGTTAGTTTTTTTTTCTTCACTGTCTTTTTTTAATCTATACAAGTACAGAGGCTGATCCAAGAACAAGAGCTCAGACCACACTGAGCTGCTCAGATGAAGAGATGTGTATCTCTCTCACCCCTCCCTCCCCCACAGACCATTGACTCTGCCTATGAGTCAGTTTGACAGTTATCAGTGTCTCTTGTGGCTCCTCCTCATCAAACATAAAATACGTCCTTGTCCCTCTCAGATGAAGATGTGATGTAGACAAACTAAGAAAGACAGAGACTTTGACCAGGAAATGTTGACTCTCCATTTATACAGGAACTTGATTACAAAAACTATTTCTGCCACCACACACACAGAAAAGCAAAATAGCAGATTAATATGATGAAACTCCTGGTTGCAGTTCCACTTGTGTCCTGAGTCTATCTGCTGGCAGTATAAATAACATGAGTTTCCACCTGTGTCTCTGCAGGCCTCCTGTTTCTGAGTGTTTTTGGAAGGAGCCTCAGTGCTGCAGAGTTCAGGTCATCAGAGCCCAGATTCTGTAAATCAGAGCATTTAGAGTCACACACTGTTTTTCACAATCCAGCTCAGAATCTGAAAGGCCCATGATTCCTAGAGGGAAAATAGTTTTTTCAGGACATTAAAACAGTGAGTATTTCAGTCTTTAAGTTGTATCGCAGCAGTTAAACACATGCTGAAACACAGCACATCCATTGCTACGGTTATTTATAAAAAGATGCTTCACCTTGTTTCTTTCAGGTTGCAGTAATTCATCCACAACTAAATGACAAAAAGCAAAAATCTGATTAGTCACTGACCAGATACACTGCTGTGGACGTTTGTTCTAACTTCATACAACATGTAACAAGATGTGTAACAAATAACACGTCAGCTGTACCTTTCAGAAGTCTGCTGATTTTAACAGCCAAACCAGTGGTCACCATCATGAAGACAAGAGTCAGACCGCCCAGGATCACAGTCGCCAGCGTTAGTTTGACATCAGGCTTTTCTAAAACAAAAATCATTACGTTAAACTAAATTTTCCATTTGCTGGCTTGAGATGAGGCTAACAATCTGCACAATGAGAGCAGTCTTACTTTGAGACTCGCTGTCCACATCATCATCAAATTCACCGTCACCTTTTAATGAAATGAAGAAAAATGTAGTTGTTTTGGCAGATTTTCATCATAATCATATTTTGATGTTTAAATAGTCACATTTTGCACAGGTATCAATAAAACTGTGAAAATATATTTGCATTGTGTGAGGAATTAACCAAATAATTTACAGTGATCTTACCGTCAACATTTAAATAAATCACTCTGAAAATTAGACGCCCCCTTGTGTAAAATGCACAGAAATACTGTCCAGAGTCAGATACATTCACTTGATTGATGTTGAGAAAGAGGGTAGAGATGTTGGAGCTCATTTCAAAATTTCCAGTTTGATATCCATCGCAGAAGTGAACTGGGCTGTTAGAGGTCAACATAACAGAGATACAGCTGACCTCGGTCCTGTTGACCAGTCTGAACCAGAAAGTCACAGTTTCATCTTTGAAAATCTTTGGGCACAGCAGTGTGACTTCTTGACCAGACTGGACCTTCACAGTCTGAGACTCAGACACTGAGACAGAGATCCAGCCTGAAACAAACAACAGACACAGCAAGAGATTGAGTTGTTTTAAAGTAACATGAGGGTAAACAATAACTGTTGATAAAAGTCAGCAAGAACGTAACAAAGAAATAAGTTTCATTTCCGACTGGTTAAACATACAATAATAAAATGAAGAATGAAGTTGAGAGTAATTCAGTTCCAGTACTTACTGAGGCTGCCGAGCAGTAAAGCTGTTCTCATAGTGAAGTTCATCATTGTGTTGATGACTGCAGCTCTTCAGTGTCCGTAACTGAAGTGTGACCAGGAAGGGAGCGCTTTCAATATAAAGAGGAGGGGTGTTGTTCTTTTTGTTCCTTAAATTAACCACATAAATGCTTCCAGGAAAATAAGTGTTGATGCAAACGTATAAGAATACCAGTTAACAAATAGTCTTCAAACCAAATTATATACAGTACGACGAACAAAGATACACAAGTAGAGATAAAAGTGGACATCACAGTGATAACACAGGACACAGGACAATGTTGTTATTTGTAGCTGCTCATCAGAGTGGGACACATTGTGACACATTGTGTTTGAGGCTTATAGAAACGGGGTTATAGAAACTGTAGTTGTGAATGTAGTTAATTAATTCAATGCTAGTACTTAATAAAGCTACAGAGGAGTAGGAGGAGGCTCAAACCGACAACAGAAATACTTTCAGAGAAAAACCAGTTGGGCAAAATGTTAGCCTTAAGTAATTATTCAACAAAAATGTAATAGTGTATGTTTAGATTTGAAGTGGCTGTTATGTAGAAATGGAAAACTTTATGTGAGATTGTCAGATCTAACCTCTTCATCCAAAATAAATAATACACACAACTTTTATTAGTGTGTATTGACCATAAAAACGACCTCAGTCAGTCAGCTCTCAGGTTGTCTGTAGGTGTAATGCTTGATAATATTTTCTTGACCTGCCACTGATACAGCACACAAGCTACCGATGTTGAGATAATAGTCGATGTGCTGAGGTGAGTCTGAATAAAATTTCTTACAAGAAAGACATATTTCACTCTTAGTTAATTTAAAGCATAGAACAAATAAAGAAAAGAAACAATAAAAAACAAGGAATCATGGGATCTTTTTGTTGAACTAAATTTAATCCAAAGTTTTTGACTCATTCAGCAGCTGAACACACTTGTGACATTCTGTCTATTGTACAATGGAAATGACACATTGTTTGGACAGTTGTCCCAACACCGTTACAAATGTGTTGCATTGTAGGCTGCTTTGCTTTCAGCTTCTGTCCAGTTCTGTCCAGCTCCACAGGGTCCACAGAGTCTTGAGACTATGGTCTTCCATCATGTGAGGCCTCAGTCTCAGTCTTTTCCTTTACTAGGTTTTGGACAGACCAGTCTGTCCTCCATTGTTACTTGACTTTTTCTGATGATTTTGAAGGCAATGTACAGCAGGTAGTTTACCACTGACCTTTGTACTGTTTAAGGTTTCTCTAGAAAGCCAGCCAGCATTTGCTGCTTCCTTTCAGATTTTATTTTTAGATGTAATAGGCCTCCAGCTTAGTACGCAAACCACACTGTGCTGTCTCTTCCTGTCAAACAAGTGATGTTTACCAAACTGTCCTCTGCTGCTGCAGACTTACATCTCCAGTGTCTCTCAGTATGAGAGACTGGGAACAGTTTCTGGTGTCCTCATGCTTTCTCGTCCAAACACCTGTCATATTCTTTAGACAGACAATGAATTCTTTTTGTCTAGAATAGTGGTAACCCTCCTCCACCCTCTTGTCTCATACAAACAGGATCTTAATGAGGCATCAGTTCCACTCTGAGCTGCTACTTGCTTAATACTGTGTAGGCTTGTGCCGCCAACAGCCCTGACTCAGTGGACCATGGACATGGGATCTCTGGTGGTGTTCTGTGGCACCTGGACATTGGCAGTGGATCTTTTGGGTCCTGTGGGTTGTGGGATGGGGCCTCTATGGATCTGGTTTGTTTGAGTACATCCAACAAGCTGGATCAGGTTGGGATCTGGGGAATTTTGAGCAGTTTTATGTGTGTGTGTGTGTGTGTGTGTGTGTGTGTGTGTGTGTGTGTGTGTGTGTGGTGGGTACACTGGCCTGCTGGGGGAGGCCTCTGCCATTGCAGAGTGCTGTTGCCATGAGGAGGTGTGCTTGGTCTACAACAGTGTTTCGGTGGGTGGTACATGTCAAAGTAAGATCCTGGTGAATGTCAGGACCCAAAGTTTCCCAGCAGAACATTGTAATGAGATAACCAATGCTATTCAATTCACCTGTTGGTGGTTTTAATGTTGAGGCTCAGTCATTTTACAGGTGTTCTTACTGACTCATCCATCAAACACCAGTCAAAGAGAAACTATGATAATAAGATAAAGCATCAGTTCCACTCTGAGTCTCTCTGCTGGCAGTGTAAATAACATGAGTCTCCACTTCTCTCTCTGATGCAGGCCTCCTGTTTCTTATTGTTGGTGAATACAGTCTCATCAGGTACTCAGAGTCCACATTCTGTAAATGACAGTATTTCCAGTCACACATCTTACACAGCTGAGCTGGTGAGAAAAACAAAATCATGACTTGTCTCTTAAATAATTAAATCAGATGATAGTATTAATAAAATGAATTCACCTCACGCTGTCGCAAATTCTGATGTTCCTCTTTAGCTGCTAATTAACAGAGACAGTAAATCTGATCAGTTAATTCACTCTCATTTAAAATGAACTCACAGAACTAAAACTATGCCAGTACTTAATGACCAAATATAAGACAGATAAGGTGGCTCAAGTACCTGTCTGAAGCTTCCTTATTTTGACAACCAGACCAAAGCTGAACATTAAGTGCAGAACCGTCACAGTGGTCAGAATCTCACTCGTCAGCTTTGACTCTTCTACAAGAAAGGTTCATGTATCAGATTCTATGACTGAGTGTCTGGAGACCTGGATAGCTTTAAATGCACAGAACCGTTGAAAGTAATCTGTAGGGAGGGTCTTACTTTTTCCATCCATGTCATCACGAGGTTCATCATGACCCTCTAATGAAATAAAGATCAGCGTGGTCTTATTTGGACAGTAATTACATAGGCATATAAAAACACAGTAAATAAAGACTGTGGTAATCTTACCTTGAACTCTTAAATTGATCACTCTGAAAACTGTCTGTCCGTCAATGTAGAATCCACAGAGGTACAGCCCCGCGTCGTAGAAGTCCACTTGGTTGATGTTGAGAAAGACAATGGACATATTTGATGTCATTTCAAATTTTCCTCTTTGAAATCCATCGCAGTATGAAGCATTGCTATTCGAGCCGTACATAGAGGAGACGCAGCCAGCCTCGGTTCTGTTGACCACTCTTGACCAGGTCGTCGTCGTTGGATACGTAGAAATGTTGGAGCACAGCAGTGTGACATGGAGACCAGGCTGGCTCTCCACGGTCTGAGTCTCAGACACTGAGACAGAGATCCAGCCTGATCCAACAAGAGATTTTAGTTGCTTTACAGTAACATCACATGATGTTTTAATAATGGTAACAAGCAAATAAGTTTTAATTGTGGCTGATTGAAGAAGTTAGCAGAGTTGCAGTGCAGATGGTGGAGTAATTCAGTTACTTACTGAGGCTGCAGAGAATTAAAGCTGTTATGAAAGTAAAGGTCTTCATTGTGTTCATGACTGAGGCTGTTCAGTGTCCGTAACTGAGCTGTTCTCTCTTCACATATAGAGGCAGGGTGCTATTTTGTGACATATCCTGTTGCTCAGACTTACCACATAAAGGCTTTCAGGAAAATGTGTGTTGATGCAAAAATGTTCATGTCAAGGAGTGTGAGACAAAGCAGTGCTCTGTCTATGTTTTAAACAAAGTCTAGAAATGAAGACATGAATATCAGATGTGGTATTCCCATTCAAAAACCTTGGCAAAACACAAAAATCATGTTTGTTGATACATTTTGAAGAAGTGCTGTTTTTCTTTGGAAACGTTAGGTCTTTGTTGTGTGTGGTTGTGATGCAGAGAGCTGAAGGCCAAGCTTCCTCTGGTTGACACCTCCCTCATGACAGCCATATGTCACTGATACAGGCAGAGCTGTTTGTTACTGCAGTGGAATGATGGGCAGGTGGGCTTCACTCTTAAAATACAGTTTGTTTGTGATTCAGACATTTAACAGATGACTACACAAAGGCATGCTGGGATACGACAGAGGAAAGTCTGTGTGCTGCTTCCTTTCAGATTTTTACTAGAAAGCTTTAGATTCACAGACCTCGTGATTTTCAGCTCAGATGTTCTCAGACCACACTGTGCTGTCTCTTCCTGTCAAACAAGTGATGTGTATCTCACTCACTCCTGCTCTGCTGCAGACCCACATCTAACTCCCACTATAAGAAGGTGTCCTTACCCCTCCATCAGACACCAATCAGACTTAGACTGAGAGAAAGAAAATGAATCCCTGCAGAAGAAAGACACTCAAAGTTGCTCAACATCAGCTCTTTATTGCAAACTTCCATATATTATTTTAAGAGTAGTTATTCCTGTCACCAACAAGCCGTACAAAGCCCAGAGCATAATATAATGTATAATGTGTAATATGATGCAGCATCAGTTCCAGTTGCCTCCTGAGTCTATCTGGTGGCAGCATAAACAACATTTGTCTCCAGCTCTCTTCTCTTGGTTTTGTTTGAAAAGTCACAGCTGCGTAGTTCACATCATCAGAGACACGAGTCTGTGAAAAGAATATTTCCACTCTTAATGAGATGAGATGAGACTCTTAAACTTGTTCTCTATAGGATTGTTTTCTTGTTACTTATCAGCCTATACACACAAATGACTAATATTTAAAAGATACATTACAAACATAGATAAAATATCAGCCTATATACAGTACAGTCTCAGCTGTTGTTTGGTTGAGCTCTATGAAAACAGATATAAAATGAAAGTTGGATTCACCTCACTTTGCTGTGGATTCTGTTCTTCTTTATCAGCTGAGTGACAGAAACAAGACATCAGGTCAGTTAGTTGATCATTGTCTTTGCTAAACCAGGAGTTTGACATTTTTCAAGCATTTTTACTCAAATTTAAGAGAATTTTTCAACAACAACAAAATCAAATACATGATAGACACAGTAACTGAACAAAGTACCTGTCTAAAGTTTACTGGTTCGAACAAGCAGACCAGTGTTGACCATTACAAGGAGAACACTCAGACACGCAGGATCACACATGTCAGCTTTATCACACCACTCTCTTCTACAGGAAAAATCATTAAGTCAGACTCTGTTTCCCTTCAGAGACCTGGTCATAATCAAAAAGACAAACTGAATTCAGCTAAACAGTTTAATCTGCACAATCAAAGAAATCTTACCTTTACATTTGCTGTCCTCGTCATCATGTGGCTCATCATTGCCTTGTAAAGAAATGAAGATATTTTTAGTCTTGAGTTTATTTTGGCAGACGTACATCATAACCATTTCTTACCTGCTGTCAAAATCTATTTATCATATAAGCAGAAAAAGACATGACAGAACAATGGGAATGAAAAGACAGAAAAGATTTTACAATAATCTTACCTGGAAAGATTTAAATTCTGAAACTCAGTGAAAGTTATACGTCCATTTGTGTAAAATCCACAGAAATACTGTCCAGAGTCAGATACATTCACTTGTTTGATTTTGAGAAAGACAGTAGAGCTGTTGGATCTCATTTGAAAATTTCCAGCTTCATATCCATCGCAGTATTCAGCTTTACTGTCAGACCGGACATAACTGAGATACAGCTCATATTGATCCTGTTGACCACTCTGAGCCAGAAAGTCACAGTGGATCTTGATTGTCTTTGGCACAGCAGTGTGACTTCTTGACCAGACTGAGCCTTCACAGTCTGAGACTCAGACACTGAGACAGAGATCCAGCCTGAGACAAACAACAGACACAGCAAGAGATTGAGTTGTTTTAAAGTAACATGAGGGTAAACAATAACTGTTGATAAAAGTCAGCAAGAACGTAACAAAGAAATAAGTTTCATTTCCGACTGGTTAAACATACAATAATAAAATGAAGAATGAAGTTGAGAGTAATTCAGTTCCAGTACTTACTGAGGCTGCAGAGCAGTAAAGCTGTTCTCATAGTGAAGTTCATCATTGTGTTGATGACTGCAGCTCTTCAGTGTCCGTAACTGAAGTGTGACCAGGAAGGGAGCGCTTTCAATATAAGAGGGTGTTGTTCTTTTTGTTCCTTAAATTAACCACATAAATGCTTCCAGGAAAATAAGTGTTGATGCAAACGTATAAGAATACCAGTTAACAAATAGTCTTCAAACCAAATTATATACAGTACGACGAACAAAGATACAGAGATAGAGATAAAAGTGGACATCACAGTGATAACACAGGGGACAATGTTGTTATTTGTAGCTGCTCATCAGAGTGGGACACATTGTGACACATTGTGTTTGAGGCTTAACAACAAACCAATGTGTCACTTTTTTGAGTTGTGTAATGCAAATGTGATGTTCCAACAAATGTATTTTATTAAAGTAGTTAACGTGACTGAACTTTCTGATGGTGTCTGCTGTGAAATGTCAGAGTCCAGTCTCAGGCGCTCAGTCACATGACCAGACACTCAGTGAATCTCATTGTTGAAACAGTGTAAGCAAAACCAAACTTTTTCATGATGTAAATTTCTATTTTAAAAAGGACTAACTCTGTTGTTTTTGAACCTGGACTTTACTAACAGATCACAGCAACCATGTTTCAGTAACTCCTGTGTTCTGCTGTTTATCAGTGGAGTCTGGTAGTGATATATAGCGATATTTCTGGTTTAAGACAAAGCATCTTTTCTCTTGATACAAAGGTTTATCTGTGTAAGAATCCTATCCATAATGTGG